>NC_054749.1:21991407-22299134 GCF_018143015.1 Lytechinus variegatus
AAACTATGATTCAGATGTTCTCCCTGCTTTTTCGAGCAGTCAAACGCTTGGCACATCGGCATGATGGGTTTTCTCGGCTGCAAGAGGTAGATGAAGGCATCGATGGCGAGGAATGCACCGCTTCCCGGCCCAGCGGTTCGCACACAGAGACAGACATGCGCAGTAACACAAAAAGTAATGTGAGTGGTGTATGTCATACGGTCACGTGATCAAATTAGAATCGTGATGGAAATATAATTGTTTCGCTCAAAAAAATACGAAATTTCAAAAAATAAGCATGCGGCAACCGTTGATTCTGGGGTGGACTTGTCCTTTAATAGATGCAGAATACTGCACTTCTGTGTCACTCCCGCTGTCCTCATCAGCGAGTGTTCCTGATTCTACCATGTCCAGTTCTGTTGAAGATAATATGCAGATTTAGTTGCAGAATTACTCAACGAAACAACTTTATGAAAATAACATTCTCTTTATTGATTTCTATGTTTTGAATAATTTTTTTCTAGGTGATCCAATTGCTAGACCCACAAAAACCTATAGCACTTTTTCATCCAATTTTCTTTACCTTTTTTTGCTTGCAGATATAGGCTGTAATAGATTGTAAGTCCTGAAGTGGACACATGCATGAACAATGAATTGAGTTATCACATATAAATTAAGATTAGCTACAATTACCTTTCTCCCTGCATAACTTTTATAAGACAGAAAGCTGCCCTCTTGAATTTTTTTCTTTTATCTGTAGGAAAGAGCAAAACTTGTTTCTCTTTCATGAGAGTTCCAATCATATCTAAAAAAAATTATATATACATATCATATACATATTGAACAGCCATAACCAAATTTATCCTGAATATGAGAGAGTATTGAATTTATGTTCATCTCGTTGTTGCTGAAGATCATCAGTGCTCTTTGCCTGACCCAGCACTTCAACAGGATTTCCTCCCTTTCCATTGCAAACAAAAGTTTTGAGCTCTTTGCAACTTGCTGGGCTGCATCTGGCAGCCTGTAAAATATTGAATATTGAATGTGAAGGTCATGTCCCATGTAGTTGGCAAGAGCATCCATCTCATTTTCCCTCAGATTGAGAAGACATAGTGGCAATGTATTTGCGCAATCTTGTCAATCTGAGTAATGTTTGCTGGATAGCACCACACTTTTGAGCATCATCACGGATTCCACACATTGACCTTACCTCAGGGTCTGCTAGCTTCCTTAAAGCATGGTGGGTTTCCTCTGTACAAGAATCGGAATAAGGTGCCTGCCTTTTCTACTCTGATACCCAACTCTGAATTGCGTTGCAAGGGCCTAGTTTAGTGGATCAAGAACGTTGGGTTGTTTTTTATCTAACCACACACCCTCATCTGCATCATTCCAGTGTGTGATAAACAAGCGACATGAATACTTGTGTATATACCAAGTCTTGTCCGGAATGACTGAAAAAGTACCAGAAGCAAAACGGTTCATTTCCCTCAAGATAGTCACCTTCCTCCCCTGATAACAGGTTGCCACAATACTGCAGAGCAAAATCTCCATGCTTGAATTTTTAATTTGTGACCACTCTTCTACCTGAGAAATGAATTACCAAAGAGGATTTAAACATAGTACAGACAATAAGACATACAGATACAATTTCCCAGTATTATTCTTATGTAACTTAACATAATTGTGTGCATGTACACATTTATGCATGTTGAATGCGATAGGCATGAAATTGAAGAGGTTTTGATAAATTATTAGGCATGTTTTTGATTAACTTTTACAGTGCCAGTGTCATTGCCCATAACCCTCTTGTGCCAGTGGCATGTTTTTATGACAAGCATACTTCCTTCTCAGTGGCGTACCTGGCATATTTTGTTGGTGGGAAGGGGGGGGGGGCAAGCAACAAGGATGAGCAAGATGGGGGGGGGGGTAGTAGGCATGGGCATGTAGGCACAATGGGGGGGGGCTGATATTCATTGACCAAATATAATTTTTACAGTTTTTGATTTTGAGTGTGCAAAGCGAGCTATCATTTTTAAATTATTATTTAACCTTTTTACATGGTTTGCAAAGTGCCGAAATTATGCATTCGGTCATAGAATTACCAATACACGAGGATATTTGGGCACCTCGCAGTCCTCGTTGCCCTGCATTTTGCAGCCCCCCCCCCCCCTCCATACACTAAATACGTATTTTATGGAATTGCCCTTTGGTATATTTCTAGAGTTTACAATCAACATTTCTCCTAACATGAAAAGAATCCCACATGCAATGCTGCACTTAGATAATGTGATAATTATCCTGGTCATTCAAGAAAAATGCAAGATTAAGGAATTATTTTGATGTTTTGTTTTCTTCCAAATTTCAAAAACACTCGCAAAATTGTTGAGAAACACCGAAAAAATGACAAGCTAACAATATAGCAATACCTGTCGTTCTTTGATAAAAAAATAGCGATAGAACTGTCGTTATCTGCTTCAGAGCGGGTTGGCATAAAGTTTGTGAGACCCTAGACGTTCTTTGCGGCCTTTCTTTCCCACCATGAGTGTAAGTTACAAGATGTTTCTTGACTTCAGGCTGTTCTCTATCCTTTCTTTTCCTTGAGTTCTTGAACTTTTACCTTCCTATGCCATGATGCCTATAGAAAAAAAATTTATTGTGAAGTTGTGACTCATGATGATGAATTCTCTTCCAATTTTTTTCTTAATGCAATGAAGAAGGGTGATATCCAGAGGCACTGAGCGATGAGAGACCTTCTGGTGAATACAAGATCTCATATTTTGCATTTAGTTCGAATGAGAATTGAACACTAAACCTTAATTAAAAATTTCAGTTAATTTAGTCCATCTCTTATCATGTTATGCCAATATTGTGTTATAGTATGACAGAGAAAATCCGATGAGCTGTAGCAGGACGACATAGCTTCAAAACATCACGAAGGATATAAGCTAAACAGTTGGAGATGGATGTTAATTATGAATTTACCATTTCATTCATGTAACAAAATGGAGTTTGATGAAAATTGATGCATCATGTACTTGATGTACTCGATGTACATAACTTTCAATTCTCTGGTTGATTTGTCTGTGCTTCCATCTACTAAAACCGAGATGTATCGGGATGACTTGATCTCAGAAACCAGGTTCCTTCTGATGACAGCTGCTAAATATGAAGTAAAGTTGGCAGCTTGCTTGCTGTTGATGTAGGTGTTCCCCAAATCAACTCCATGCCTCTTTTCAAGACCAGCCAATGATGGGAAGTAAGCAAAAGGGAGTTCATGTTTTGCAATATGGTAGGCAATATCAAACAGTTTCGTCACCCTTGCTTCCTGTTCACCATCCATCTTCTGAATATGCTCGACTATGGGAGCTGTCTTCTTGATGTGCCTATTTTTCCAAGCATCTGATAAAAATGAAACACAAAAAGAAAAATTAAATGGAAAAATAAAAGTGACTGGGCTCCTGATGACTCAAGTTTGTTTTGATTAAAGCAGAAGATAAATTCAGAGACCGAAGTTCTAGCGAGATATGTACAGAGGACTCAATGGCCATATGTACGAAGTTCGTATAAAACATGGAAGTGAAGTTGCATGACAGCCGAGGTAAGTCACTTTTTTCGTTCCTTTAACTTGATTTTTTCCCGTTTTGGGGCACTTGATGCCAAGAGGGAATATTAATTTGCATTTCGGTCGCATTAATTTTCAAAAGTTTGATTCATTAAAGACAAAAATTGAAGAGCCCTGACAGGGGGATTTTGCATTGTAAGTCCCCTAATGGTGGCTGCACGATAGCGAGACGTCTGTGTAGAGGAGATATTTTTTGAAAATTTAAAAACTCCTCGAAACAGACGGCTGCCAGCTGTCTAACTGGGAAGTTACCAAGAATAAAAATTACAAGAAAATAATTAATAACAGATCTGATCTATCAAAAAATAATCTTGCTGACTTGCTCTACACAAAAAGCTAATTAGATCTACTTATGATAATGATAAATTTCAATCCTATAGATCTATTATCCACTTAAAAAATTCACTCCCCTTAAAGTAGACACCCGAAGAATCAAAAGTATTTTATAATGCCTTTTTGTGGTCATCATTGTAAAGGGGAAGTATTACTAATCAGATATATAACTTCACATTTCAAAATAGTGATTAGAGTTTGCAGAAATCAGCTCTCAAAAATGATTTATTTTCATGCCATATTTCTGCCTTCCACCGGTCCTCTTGCAAGCTCCAGCTGAGTGACGTCACACAATGAGTGGTGAGCAGCTGAGCTGACAGCAGCCCATTGAAGACGATCTTTCTAATCAGTGTTTTTACTCTTAGAATTGTTTATTCCTCACAAGATCGGTCTTGTTATATAGATAAAAGTTTGAATTTACTGAACAGTGAAAAAAAGTGCACATTTAACGTATTTTGGTAACCGATATTTAGCTTAGAAAAAATGATTTTTTTTCAAGAAATATATTTGAATAAGCAAATCGTATTTTCACTTAGAAATCACACTTGCGACAAATTAATATTATAATCGATATAAAGCATAGACATTCTTCTTAACGACTGAAAAAAAATTATGAAATTTCATTATGTAACAAAGTCAGGAACCACAAAATAACACGGCAATATCCATCGCGAAATGATTGAAATTGCAGTTGAATTGCCGTAACATGATTAGCCCACAGCGGCGAGCGGACTTTGTTTCATATATCTTAAAAGCCTGTCCCATGGAAGGAAATGGTCTGTGGCCAAATGTGTTGGCCATTGTTTTGTCGTGTGCGAGGACCTTGGTTCAAAACTCGGAATCATTCGGATATTTTTTTTTATTCCTTCTCGTCCCTACCCAGCTTTTTTTCTTGTGAAATCCTATTCAGACCTGTATTTATCAAATCTTACTTAATTGCTGCTTTTGGTTTTCAAGTTCTTGATTAGATTTTACTTTTATTTGGGATGGGAGGGGTAGAGGATGAGTTAAAAGTCAAGTCGACATCAACTAAAAATTATTTGAATAGAGTAATTTCCCTTGTTTTTACTCAAAACAGTCACAAAACAATATGCAAATTAGTGTTGTCACTCACATCACATTCGTTTCTAATTTTTTGTGGCATTTTGTTTTTTAATTCTTTGCAGATTTGATAGGAAACTCTTCATCCGATCACAATAGGTTACATTTACGGAACTGTAACTCTAAATGTTATTTGGAGGAATTAAAATCCCTCTGAAAATTTTTCAGAAAATAATTTAAAAATTAAATATCTAATCTACATGTCATGTAAATATATCAAACAACAAAATACAAAAGAACTTAGTGCGTGTGACATAATCAGTTAGTGTAATTTGCACATCGACACAGATGAGCATATCATTGTTTTATAAATTAGGTAAAATTTCTCAATGTTAAAATAGTAATTATATAAATTTGAATCAAAGTTTTTATGAAATTTCCTGCAATATCTTATTTTTCTTCAAATTCAAATGAATTTTTGATTGTGTGGACTTCTCCTTTACTCTTAATGTAGGGAATGCATAGCAATATTTATCCAGAAACAAAGAATATGCAAATCTGTAATTGGGGCACATGTTCACTTTTCTTTCATCCAGGCCACTTCCTCACACCCACCAGGCTTACAGTCTTATAACAAAAATGATGAACCATCACACAACAGCACACAACATTCACAGTGCTTCACAATAAATATTTCACTTCTGTTCATACATGTACATGCAATAAATATTGTGGAAAACAAATAAAAGGCGTACCCATATTCAAATACCGTTTAAAAGGACAAATATATTATACCTTTCGAGAAAAATCAAAATGAGGTGAATACCAAATTTGTGTATATATTTTCAGGTGTATAAGGACTTTTGTGACCTTTGTGACCTTGATACCCCAAAAACTAATCAATTCATCGTCGCTCCTATATACTTGGACCTACTTAGAAGTTGATCTGTCAAACGATATTTAGTTATCACAAAAACGAAAACAGGAAGGATGGATAGATGTATGTATGGATAACCCCAAAAAACATGCCTCCATGCAGCAACCACCTAGGGTGGGAAGAGGCATAATGACTGGAAAAATCTTTGACCTAGGTGGGGGGGGGGGGTTGCTGGGGACGTATCCCCTCAAACTCTGAATTTTGTACAGGACCCTATAGGACTTTGCGAAAAAATCAAGAAATCGCATCAACATCAACAAGATGACATTACCTGAATCAACACTGAAAAGTCCTGGATCGGGCAGGCTGCTGCTATCACTGCCTTCACTTTCCTTCTGTATAACAGTAAAAATCATAAGAGTGAAATTAAAACAAAAAACAGCAATGTATATTGACGTACAAAGCAACTGTATCCCCAGACCCCCATGAAATAATATCTTTTGTGTGAAAAAGAGTTGTCAAAGTTTTATAAACCTGCAATTAATGTTTGGTACAGTACAAGCAAAAGGATAAAAAGAAAATCAAGATTATCAAAATTAAAAGGTTTGCAAGCTAGTCATAATGACCTGACCTTTGCTTTTCAGAAATGTACTTTGGGTGTGAACTTAATGTCTTATTGCAAGTGCATTTTTTTTTTCTTTTTAGGGAAAAGTTATTGACCTTTTTCCAAACTATTTGGCATGCACTTTAAGCAGATTCATGTATGGTGTGGATGTATCTTATTGCTGGGAAAGAATATTGAGTTAAGTGCTTTTCAGGAAAATTCACTGAGATTCGACCTTGATCTTTATTGAAAAAAAAGAGGCATTGATCAGGTCTTACAGTGATACCTCCATACAAATTTTGAACTAAATCATGAAATGTGTGTATAGCACACACAAGTGATTGGGCAGGCTGGCAGTGATGTTAATGGGAGACAAATGCAGCTTAAATTACTTTTCATTAAATTATGGACAATTTGATGGCTCATTTATGAAGTGGAACTGAAATAATTTATATTTCTATTATCCAAAAAATCTGTGTGTTCAGTAACTTTGCATTATGGAAAATATTTACAGAATTCTTCTTTGGAAGCTAGGACCATTCTGACTTTTGCAAGCCAACTGAAATTTGCTAAGAAATGTTTCTGACATATTTAGAACATCACTGCAATGCCTTGTCAGAGGTTAGGTAGTGTCACTTTCTGACAATACACAGGACTCTCATTGTTGAGATGCAAAAGTGAATTTTGCAGCATCAAACTTTCTGGATATCTGTCAGTTTTTTCTTTAATGTTAAACAATTATCTGGTAAAATGTTACCTGAAAATGTCAAAAAGGTACTTTCATGTACAATTTAACTATTAACCCTGTGTCCACTGTATACCAGCCCAAAGGACATTCTCTTTGTGGTACGTGGTCCTAATACAAATGTGATTTTGAATGTCATCTATTAACCCTTACTGTACTGGGCTATTTTGAGTAAAGTGTACTTTTACTTCCCCCCCCCCCCCCCCCCCCGCAACCATGCGATTGCAACAAAAATCGGCATGGATGTTGTGACATACTGTACTGAATAAATAAGACTTTTTGCTCCAACTAAATAAAGCTCCAAATACGCTAAGCTTTGGACTAGATAGTCTTTGTAGTGTTCTCAGCAAATGTGCATTTACTTTTCTAAAATTAGGATATTATAATTAATTCCTTTGTATTCTTTCTTATTACCTTATGTATTCTTTAGTTTTTCAACATTTTCCATTTTTATTGTTTTTTTTTAATGAAATTAAGGATAAATGAAGAGATTCTAATAAGTAAAAGCAAAAATGATTAAAGACTGTAGCTTAAACAATATTTGCATTTAAACTTGTCCATGACATCACAATTTTAATCAATTTTTGGGTTTGATGTGCATGCACAAAATTATGCGTAACTTCGTTATCAAGTGCCTGCAGTGGACGTCACAAATTTGGTCTCAAAAGATACGTCAGATTTGAAAAAAAAGTTGTGAAACATTGCGGCGACAGCTTTTCGCAATGCAGACATATCACGCGAAACGTCAAAGGGGGCCTCCCACCGCCCCACCCCCAAGTACAGTACGGGTTAAGTTTGCATAAAGTTACGAGGCAGTCCACTTTTAATGTAGTGCAATTTACAGAAAAATGACAATTCAGCACTATAAAATCTAAAGTAAAGGAATCTTACCTGTTTGGAATGAAGGTATATCCTGATCTTCGGGTTTTCTTTATATAGTTCATCCAGAACAAAGTTTTCCTCCAACGATAGGCCTTGGTTATTACCAAGGAAAAAATTTCTTGTCTGTGTGCTGATTCCATTCGCAGATTTCCCATGGGGAAAAAATTTGTCTATGCACAGGTCGAGAAGATTGCGGTAACTGATCCCTCTCTTCACAGTGATGGAAATGGTCCCTCCTCCTGACTGGCTTCGTACCTGTTTGTAGCACTTCTCTTTACCGAATTCCTTCCACCCAACTCCTATTGTGAGTTTCTCACGCACTCTGGTACATTTCTGAAGAAAAAAAGAAGAAATGTGCGTATAAATGTGTGAAATTATACATATACAATACGTGTACTGTATCAAAGCAATAGCTTTGATCCAGCTGAGGCATGGCAGCCTGTCATTGTTCAAAACTCACCTTCACCTGACAAAGGAAATTATAATTGGTATAGTGTCGAAAATCGGTCTATCTGACGGTCAATCGGATTGGGTTCGCCCCAGCCATTAACCCGTCTCTGTGGTCTAGTGGTTAAGGCACCTGCGTTCAAAGCTGGGGGCCCGGGTTGGATTCCCGGCAGAGACATTTTTTCGGCATCGCCAATTTTTCCAAAGGGTAGATAGCTCTGGGGAACCTTGATTTACGCTATGCCTACCATTGTTCTCTTCATCCATTTCTTTACAATATATATATATATATATATATATGCGAAATAGGGAAACTGTGATTCCTGTTTATACTGCAGTCAGTCAACTACTATAAAATAATTGTTCACAAAAAAAACAATTCATATAATGATACAATACTACATTCATTAACATTTGTCCTTGATCATGTGACCTAAAACTTGTCAGTGATACTTGCATTACCCCTATATATTGTATATACTATATCTACAAACTTTGAAAGTTATGACAGCCATCTAATAATTACCTCTAAAATGGCAAAAGTTCAAAGACCTTTAAATAACCTTTGACTTTGGTCATGTGACCTGAAACTCGATCACGTGAGATGTTCAGTGATACTTGACTCTTATGTCCAAGTTTTATGAACTAGACCAATATACTTAGAGTTATGACGGTAATTCAACAAATACCCCCAACATGGCAAATGTCCATTGACCTGTGACCTTGGTCATATGACCTGATCACTTGCCCAATGTGTTCACTTACATAGATATGATGGTAATTCAACAAGTACCCCCAACATGGCCAAAGTTCACTGACCTTACATGACCTTTGACCTTGATCATGTGACCTGAAATGCGCGCAGGATCTTTAGTGATACTTGATTACTCTTATGTCCAAGTTTTATGAACTAGACCAATATACTTTCAAAGTTATATGATGGTAATTCAACAAATACCAAAAAATTGGCCAAAGTTCATTGACCCTAAATGACCTTAGACCTTGGTCATGTGACGTGAAACTCATGCAGGATATTCAGTGATACTTGATTAACCTTTGTCCAAATTATATAACCTAGGTTCATATATTTTCTAAGTTATGACACTTCAAAAACTTAACCTTAGGTTAAGATTTTGATGCACTTTATAAACAGATTATTAAAAAAAAAAATTATCATTATTATTAATCATCATACAACCTACCATAGGGCAAATCCATACAATGAGGTTTATTCCCTCACAACAGGGCAGGAGAGTGTTAAGGGAAATAAAAAAAATAGGCTGAGAACAAAAGATTCGCCTTAACGTTGCATTTAGGGTTATTATTATTATCATTATCATTATTTTCATCATTATCGTTATCATCATCATTATCATTGTTATCATCATTGTTAATGAGATTACCTGTGGTCGTCCTTTCTGCTGCAAAGTTCTGATAGCGTCCATGAGCTTCATTTTTTTCTACTGCGGCTCTGCATATATAAGATAACAAATGTGAAACAAATGTGCAGTCTTTGAAAATAAATCTGCTATTACATGTACACCTCACCAATCATACCACGTCATTTTCTTGATACAATGTTCATAACTAATCATTATCTATGGAGTCTGAATGTCAGTGACCTATCTATGGAAGCTTAAAAGTGCCACCGAGATGTTGAGATAATTATCTCGGGAAGTCGACTTCTTGATAGCAAAGATAAGATGACGAGATCCCAGATCTCATCATGTTGACATCTTGTAGAAGAGATGATGAGATGACGAGATCCCAGATCTCATCATGTCAACATCTTTTGGAAGAGATGATGAGATGACAAGATCCCGGATCTCATCATGTTGACATCTTTTAGAAGAGATGTTGAGATGACAAGATCCCGGATCTCATGTCAACATCTTTTGGAAGAGATGATGAGATGACAAGATCCCGGATCTCATCATGTTGACATCTTTTAGAAGAGATGTTGAGATGACAAGATCCCGGATCTCATCATGTCAACATCTTTAAGAAGAGATGATGAAATGACAAGATTCCGGATCTCGTCATGTCGACATCTTTTAGAAGAAATGGTCAGATGACAAGATCTTCGATCCATGATCATGTCATCTAATCATCTCTTCTACAAGATGTCAACATGATGAGATCCCGGATCTTGTCATCTCATCATCTCTTCTTAAAGATGTTGACATGATGAGATCCAGGATCTTGTCATCTCATCATCTCTTCTAAAAGATGTTGACATGACGAGATCAGGGATCTTGTCATCTCATCATCTCTTCTAGGCCCGTTTTGAAAGTCCATTTTTGATGCACGTGTACACGGCGTGTTTTTCGGTCGTGTACACGTGTACACGTTGTAAACACTGTGAGAGCGAGTTCTGTTTTCATGTCGACACGGACCCGCATCAATATGTCATAAAAAGGGGTCTATATAGCCTAAGTCACGGTTTTAAAGCTTACCTGAGAAGTTTGAAGTATCAATCCACAAAAATTGGTGCAAATTAAAAGTTTACTCGGCTTAGCAGCGCATTAAATTAATAAAGAATGCAAAAGAAAATCAGTGCAGGGCCCTAGCTATCGCCGACGCTCGGTGGATGCGCATTTTGTATACTGTACCGTACATGCATGCACAGATCGCTGCAGAATAAGTGTAACTGAAGTTATCGATTAATTTTCATTATTATGTTGCCAATTTGAAGAGCGTTTGTTTGTAGGCTTGTGTGCGAGCGTATAACACATAAGTTGTAGCGATGATCGCTATCGCAATTGGTGATTCTCAAATTGACTCTGAGTGTGATTGAGCAACGCTTTCGAGCTTTTGAGACCGGAGCAGACCCATTTCGTGCCGATTTCGTGGTACAAAAACGTGAGTCTCCAGAAAGAATGTTGATTAAATTGGCGATTTTGGAAGTGAACTCACTCTGGATTAATTGAAATATGTTGACATATTAGTAATTAAAACGGTTACACTTCGTAATTCCGAAGCTTCGTAATTCCGAAGGTTCTTTATTCCGAAGGTTCGTAATTCCGAAACACGTAAATTGCCTATACCTCGATGTTCGTTAATCCGAAAACGAAAAAGGGTTCGTTAATCCGAACATTTGTGGCGTAATTCCGACGATTCGTTATTCCGAAGGTTCGATAATCCGAAAACGAAATAAGGTTCGTTGTTCCGAAGGTTCGTTAATCCGAAAACGAAATAAGGTTCGTTGTTCCGAAGGTTCGTTAATCCGAAAACGAAAAAAGGTTCGTTATTCCGAAGGTTCGTTGATCCGAAAACGAAATAAGGTTCGTTTTTCCGAAGGTTCGTTAATCCGAAAACGAAATAAGGTTCGTTAATCCGAAAACAAAATAAGGTTCGTTTTTAAGAAGGTTCGTTAATCCGAAAACGAAATAAGGTTCGTTAATCCGAAAACAAAATAAGGTTCGTTAATCCGAAAACAAAATAAGGTTCGTTAATCCGAAAAATGAAAACCGGGAAAGCAAAGGCAGAGGCAAGGGGAGGGGGCGGGGGACACTGTTGCCGTTCAGTTATCATATGAGGATGGGAAGGCAAGGGCGGCCGAACGAATTTTCGTTGGGGGTAAAGCCAAAAAATGAAACTCATACGTCAAAATTGGGACTGTGGTGATATTTTCACCTGAAGATTATCATCTGCTTGAAGTCATTGTGTGTTTGATAGTGATTAAGTAGAGAATAACTTTTTTGAAGTGACTTCTTATTATGGCAAAATGTATATTTAGGCTTTATTTTTCGGGAGAGAGTATAATGAGCGAGCGGCTTGGTAAAACAAATTCAAAGGTGAAGTTGTATAACGTTTTTTGTGGTCAGTTATTCTTAAAATGGCATTATTGCGAGGTGTTGCGAGCGTGAATCACAAGCTAAACTTAAATTAGTTTTTAAAAATCCGAGCAGATTTCTGCTGTCATTAAAAAGATGTGCATCTAAATAAATAATTAACACGAGCGCAAAACGCGAGCTTGAACATACTGACCAGAAAAGGAACCTGTTAAAGAAAGCATTTAGTGACCTCTTTATAGGATGCATATTTCACCAATCGAATGAGAGTGCGAAGCGCAAAATGACATTTTTCAATATTCCAGCCTGAAAACTTAACTTAACTTGTATACTTTAAAAAGAGTATTTTATTTCGAAAAAACATGAAAAACGGCATATTTATTTTTGAAAAAGGAACTTTCCCAGTTTGGAAAATATTAATTCCCTGTTTTTTATTCCATTTTTGATGCCCCCTGCCTCCATCCAACTTTCGTCAAATAGAGGGGGGGATTTTTTTAGCCATATTTTCCTTGATCGGCAGTTTAAAGTTAATTTTTGTTTGTTTCTTTGAAAGGGTAGTCCTAACAGTCAATAATTAGCTTTATCCTTATAAAATAAAGTAAATATGTAATAACATGATAAACCCTTTTTAAATAATGCGAGCGCGAGCTATATATTTTTGTTAATATGATGGGCAATATGTTTGCGATCTTCAAAGCGAGATGCCTATGTAACTAAATTTAGATAATAACTGCTAGCAAGAAGCGCGAACAGAATTTTTAAATATATATGCTCTGACCTGATCTAAAGGGGACATTTTAAGAACTTTTTGCAGTTAGCCATGAAGATGATGCGTGTTTTAGCCAATGGCGGCGGAACGTATTTTTTCACGATTTACGATTTCTCACGATTACAAAAAATGCTCCGAATGCTCACTTCACGTTTTGTTACATGAAATGTCTACTAGTTTCAGCTTGCGATTCGCGCTTTCAACATCTCACAAGGATCATTATTAGTATTATTTTTATTTTTATTACCAGTAGAAGCCGTTATTAAAAATGACATCCCCTCCAATACAAATCCTATTATCTAGAGGTTGCTCGCACGCTTCCAACACGCTTGATCCCCTGCATCTTTAATTAAACCATTTGCTTATAGGCAGCAATTGCTCAGATAAAATCGAAATTGGCCTATGCTTGATCAGGGCGCCATTCTTAATGAAATACATGCTTTGCCCCCAACACACATCATCGATCGTTATTACTATATCATTGCATAATATCGTGTAATCTTGTAATGACAACATCGTTTTTGTTACCAAAATGAATTATTTTCATTTTCGGAAATACGAACCTTATTTAATTTTCGGATTAACGAACCTTATTTCGTTTTCGGATTAACGAACCTTATTTCGTTTTCGGATTAACGAACCTTCGGAATTACGAACCTTATTTCGTTTTCGGATTAACGAACCTTCGGAATTACGAACCTTATTTTGTTTTCGGATTAACGAACCTTCGGAATTACGAACCTTATTTCGTTTTCGGATTAACGAACCTTCGGAATTACGAACCTTATTTCGTTTTCGGATAAACGAACCTTCGGAATTACGAACCTTCGGAATTACGAACCTTCGGAAATACGAACCTTCGGAATAACCGAACCTTCGGAATTACGAAGCTTCGGAATTACGAATGTATGCGAATTAAAACATGTGCAGTGTCTGAGAACTAAGATTTAATGTGAGGCTGTGAGCTTGTTTATGCAGATGCTACCGTGTACACGGTGATGGAATTTAGTACACGTGCACTGACTTGACCGTGCGTGTACACGTGTACACATGTACCCGAAACGGGCCTAATCTCTTCTACAAGATGTCAACATGATGAGATCTGGGATCTTGTCATCTCATCTTCTCTTCTGAAAGATGTCAACATGATGAGATCCAGGATCTCGTCATCTCATCATCTCTTCTATAAGATGTCAACATGATGAGATCCGGGATCTTGTCATCTCATCTCTTCTACAAGATGTTGACATGATGAGATCCGGGATCTTGTCATCTCATCATCTCTTCTAAAAGATGTCAACATGATGAGATCCGGGATCTTGTCATCTCAACATCTCTTCTAAAAGATGTTGACATGATGAGATCCAGGATCTTGTCATCTCAACATCTCTTCTAAAAGATGTTGACATGATGAGATCCGGGATCTTGTCATCTCAACATCTCTTCTAAAAGATGTTGACATGATGAGATCCAGGATCTTGTCATCTCATCATCTCTTCTAAAAGATGTTGACATGATGAGATCCAGGATCTTGTCATCTCATCATCTCTTCTAAAAGATGTCGACATGATGAGATCCAGGATCTCGTCATCTTATCTTTTGCTATCAAGATGTCGACTTCCCGAGATAATTATCTCAACATCTCGGTGGCACTTTTAAGCTTCCATAGAAAAGAGTACCCATTATCAGGGATTTTGGCAGAAAGTGTACCCATTAGGGTTTCGCATCTTGGGTGTGTAAACCTAATGTATTTAAGCGGCAGCATGGGCGAAAATTTGCAAAAATTCCTTCATTATGAATACTCGTACTCTAGAATCACTAAAATCCATGTTCTCACCACGTTATCACCTTGTGGTAAGAAAGTACAACAGCAACTAATGAGTTTATCAAAGAACACAATCGCACAACAATGGAATTAGTTCTTGTACCATGAAGCATTTTGGCAAAAGTTCATTACAAACATTGTAATAGAAAAAGAAATAATTCCTTAATACAGAAGTACACAATTGCAATAGAATGAGGTGCATAAAAAATGAGCAAATTTCTTTGCAATAAATAACACTTGTTACTCTGCTCCATTCTTTTTCATTCTTTTGACATTTTCTGGGATGATTTGTGATCTCAACGAGTTCTTCCATTTTCTCTTTGATTCAGTCACAAAATTCTACTTTTAAGGGTAAATATTTCACTTTAAAAACATTGTAACCAGAAAGAGTTGTGCAGGAAAAAGCCACCTGTGCACGTGGGTCAAAGGTCACTTAGTCATACTATTCTGCCTTCTGATTGGTCAGTTGGACCTAACCCCTTTTGAAAAAAAGTGATTTTCTTTGCCATTTTTGTTCACTCTTTAATGGGAATTTCATCTTTTCTTTGGTATCATCTTATAGAGCTACTAAAATCTATACAATGAGACAAAAAAAATAATTTGAAAAATGGACCTAACCCCTTTTGCAAGTGAGCTCTTCATTTATTCCACATCAAAAATACTAAAGAAGAAACTGATATTCAAATGTCTCTACAAGAAAGAAGTTTGATTTTGAAAATTTAAGGTTTCCTTTGGAATTTCTTTGGAAAAAATCAAAGTCATATGTACACTACGCGCATATTTAGATCTTGCAGGTTCGTAACTGCATGTGATGGAGAATGATGGGACAAAAAAATCAAGGGGAATGACCTCTTCATTTCGCTTGTACTCAGACTTATGTGTTATGGCCATATTGGCTGAAGTGATCAGCAAAACACAAAAATTCCATCAATTTAAGTGATGATTGATGGGGACACTACCCTTTATCGTGTGATTGACTTTTGACTAATCCTAAAGCAAGATTCTTAGTATGTGGAATACATTGATAAATATTCTAGTTGCTGGTTATTTGTTTTAAGAGAATTATTTGTTTTAAGAGAATTATTTGTTAAATAGAATTAAAATGTCACAATCATCAAGAATTCTTTGTTAATCTTCAATTGTGAAGTACAGAATTTATGCCAGTGCCCTGCACCATGTATTTGAATTCTTATTTTCACGTTGTTTCTCACATAAGTAATTGAATTAGAAAGAGCTCACAATCATGTGTTTCTTGAAAATGAAGTGACTCATGTGATGATATGCAGTTATGTGCTTCGTGTTTCATAAAATGGGCATGAAATGAACATAAAACTAGGCCATGATTTTATTTCATGAATATGTACAATGACTTAATTATCATTACTCCTGTATAAGGATATCATGATTCAAAGATTACACAAGGGCCCTATCTTACAAAGAGTTGCGATTGATCCGATCAATCACAACTATGGACGGCCAGCAACATGTATTATGCATGTTTGTTCAAAAATATTTTCGAGCTATTATGTATATTAAATGCATCAATTGTTTTCTAAGAAATTCACTGTGTTCTCTTTGTCTACAAAGGACATTGTGCAAATTTCCTTTAGAAAAATTTATGACACTGATGGTTTTTCATAGTGTTAACAATTGATTGGATCAATCATCAAACTTTTTGTAAGACATGCTTCAGGAGTCACATTGAATGGTGTCACCTGTTTGACTGCATAACTCTTAGCAGATATTTTGTTGTAGACAGACTATTTGAAGTGAAAGTATTTATATGACACTTAGATCCTTGTCATTTGGTTAGTTGTTTGATATTGATCATTCAGCCTAGTTTACAATGGCGTCATCATACACTTTTGTCCATTGCACCTGCGCTGTGTCCACCTGCGCTACACACAAGTTGGCAGTGCACGTGTTGAATGTATGTGACAGACTGAATTCGGACTGCATGCACTTACATTCAAATTTCTAAAAGTCAAATGACAAGGATCTATCTCTAGGTATCATATAAAACAAATGAATGTTCTTTTCATTCGTGCAGTGTTTAGAATGTGTATTCGATGAATTTATGATCCATTCAACTCAGCCACGCCTCATTCAATGAATCATTTATCTTTCACCTCATGAAATATTCTGTCCATTGCACTCAAACATCGTTTATTTGTAAACTGACCAAAACTGTATTTGGTCTCTCATTGAGGTCAAGACTATGTTGGTGTCGATTCCGCAGACTCAGTTCTCAATAGGATTTATTAAGTCAGATTACGCCTCCTAAATATTCATGGCCAAACCATGTAGAGTAATAACCAATACTTTGGTCAGCTTGACTGATAGGGCGTAATTGGTCAAACAATGCGCTATTACAAGTTTGCTTCGTTCTGTTGATGGAGGTTAGAATCCTGTCTTGAAGGATGTTTTCTAGGTTATTTTCTTTATTTAAAAATTGAAGCAAGATTCCGAAAAATACAAGTCCAGATTTTCATTCTGATTCAAAGCCTCCAAAACAGAGTTAGCACTTATGGTTATTCTGCCAAATCAACGCCAATATAGTCTTAACCTCTCATTAACTGTTTTGTAGCTAGTCCTGAAATATACCCATTGGCCTGTATTCTCAAAAGAGGTTTCAATTGTACCATGGTACAAAACATGGACTATGCAGATTCATTTCATTAATGCACTTCATTTTAAGCGCACTTTGCTGAAAGCACTCATTTAATTGGATTTAACTTTAAAATAAGCGTAGTTATGTTTTAAAATATGCATAGTCTGTGGTTTTGTACCATGGTACAATTGAAACCTCTTTGAGAATACGGCCCATTGGGATAACTGGTAATAATATACAGAATGAATTGACTTATATTTTATTTGTATAGAAAAACTTTTTTTATGGGGGGGGAAGTATTTATTTGTTTTTTGGTGTTATACATGAATGTGTGAAGGTATCAGGAACCAGCAAATTATTATCATTCAAGTTAGTCAACATTGCATTATGGGTTAGTAACCGATGACTACTTTAGGTGGGGCTACATTGATAGAAGTCTACTGTTTTTTATGGATTTAGAAGAATGTAATTGGTCCTGCTTTTTTACCTCTTTGCAACAAACATTATCTTGTTTTGTAGTGCCATGTCCTCTCCCTTTACCACATGAAATTAATGGCTGAATGTGTTTGTGATGTACTCAGTATACATAATAATACTGACAAAAAAAAGTGTTTACTTGGATCTTTGGATGTGTTTTGTTAGAACCAAATAATAATTTTATAGTTGCATATTAAATTATTTGTATTTGTAGCATCTTTGTGTTACAGGTGTTCTCTGACACAAGCTTTTGCTTTGAGGGAATTGTGCATTCTTCTGTTAACAATTTTGTATATATACAAATATCTTTTATTACAGATGATTTTGTTTAATTTATATTGAAAAATGATATTTTGTGAAAATGTGAGAAAATATATGATTTGAATAAAAAAAAACATTCACTAAATAATATATTTTGTACCATAGTCACCTTTGTCTTAAGTTGTGTTTATTAACTCAGTATAACGTAGGGGAGCAGGAGTGACACTATAGGGAGACAGGGGGCAACTGTCTTTTCTATAATTTTTCCAAGCGGTGAACAAAAAAGAGAGAAGAGGAAGGAAAGGAAGAGAGAAAGAAGAATAGCACAAAGGGGTGCTGGTCATGCAATTTCATATTCCCTTCAAAGAAAGTTTTCTATTAAGAATTACTCTTAAAAATTCAAAATCGTCTGTGACTCTAATAAAAATTTGACAAAGGATTCAGTTTTGTGAAATTGAAACAAGAATTTTAGTTCGAATATTTTGTAAAGTCATGTGGGAACAGCTTTAGGAAAGGCCCCCCACCCCGACCTGTTAAGATTATCCAGAGAGAAACGTGAAAAGATAGGCAAAGGAAATTTTAGATAGTAAGGGAGAAAATGAAGTGTCAACTGATAACCAAAAAATGATTAAAATCGTGAATGATGGTCAAGGAAAACAGAAAAGAAGAGATATTTGGATAATTGAGCTGAAATAGGGTGTAAATTGGAAGACATGAATAGAAAGTGAGAGAGCAATAAGAAAGAAACAGAGTGGACAGTACAGAGTTTTCTCAATCACTACACAAATGTGTACCAATTCCTTTGAAATGCAAGTCAAGTCACAATGGACAGCTGAGAAGGGTTTTTTTTCTCAAAAAGTTGGTGGTCCGAGACAGCAGACTGTCTGAAGATTTGGATCAGATAACATATTTGAAACATGTTGTTTGTCCCGAGTCCAGGATGAAATTGCCGTTTTGATTCACCGATTTTTGACAAAGGCTGTATTGTCATTGAAGGGCTTTTGGCAATAGATTATCTGTGTTATGGAAAGTGTCTGTGTGGTGATTGCAAAAACTTTCTAATGACAAAGAAATAAGTCCAAAACTTGAGGCGCTCTCTACAGCTCTCACTTGAAGAGAAATGGTCAGTGAAGGTTCAGCAAATGCTGAGGTTACAGCTTTATGTTCTGAAAGTAATTTTGACAGTCCCTATTTAAACTTGGATATGTTGGGTATAAGCTACCAGCGAATGTGTGAGTAGACTTTCAATTTATTTGGTTAAAGGTATACTCTGGCTGAAAAATGTACGATTTGAACATATGAAGAAATCTCGGACAATTAAAATTTCATCAAAATCGGAAAAGGATTAACAAAAGTTATGTCATTTTAAAGACTTGCATTATGGGTGAAACATTTCTATGGATGTCTCCATGAATATGCAATGAGCAAACTGATGATCCCCACTTTTGTTTTGTATTTTATTACATGAAATTGTTTATTCAAATTTCTTTGTTCAAGAACTAAGATTTAGGATTGGCAACTGATTTAATTTAGAAGGGAGACAAACTATTCACACATGTATAAAAATATGAAATAATTATGATTTCAAGTAATAATATAAGGAAAAGGAAAGTGGGGATGTGACATCAGCCCACCAAATGAATATTCATGACGACATGTATATCTCTTCACAAATATTGCTAAACTTTATAAAACACAATAACTTTATTTATTATCAGAATTTTGATGAAATTTTTATTACCTTGCTTGGTGAATTTTACCCTATTTATTTAGATACAATTATTTTCAACCTTCAAGATCAGAAGTCACCAATCTTAAAGGAGATTGAAAATTTTGAAACAAGATAGCTTGTGTGAAAACAGAAAAATCAAAGAAACAGATCAACGAAAGTTTGAGAAAAATCAGACAGATAATGAGAAAGTTAAGAGCATTTGAATATTGCAATCACTAATGCTATAGAGATCCTCACATTTTGGCAATGTGACAAAGATTTAGGATGTCACTTGTGAACAACTCTTCCCATTACTTTAGTATATATTTCACTTAAACTACCTCTTTTATCACATCTATCAGTAGATCATGTGTTCTTTGAATAGGAGGGCATGTAATACAGATTTTCAAAGAATACATCATGGATAAGGAGTTTGTATCACCATAAGAAAAAGCAAAAATATATATTTTGGCGGTATTTTATAATCCATCAAAGGGAAAGTTGTTAACAAGTGACATCACACATACTTGTCGCATTGCCAATGGGAGGATCTCCATGGTATTAGTAATTGCAATATTCAAATGCTTAAAACTTTCTCATTATTTGTCTGATATTTCTCAAAATTTCTTTTTTCTTATTTGATTTTCCTGTTTTGACACAGGCCTACTTCTTCCAAAGGTTTCATTCCCCTTTAAAAAGTAATAATTGGTTCCTTTTTAAACAAATATTTGAATTTTTAATGAAACTTTTATCAGATAGTTGTTTGTATGATATGGAAATGAATTAATGTGCCAATTCAAGATCAAAGGTCATTTGAGATTTACAAAGTTAGGCTTTTATGATCAAACTCAATGGATTCTCGATTGCACACAGTGAAATATTAATGCCTTTGCATTAACTTGACCAAGAAAATGCAGTACATTACAAACATTTCTACCAAACTGAAATAAAATCTGACGTTAGACCTTATTTCCTTAAAATCTAATCAGACCATCCTCGATCAAACATGCATTAAATGACCTAAATTTGAATGTAGATGCCTCACACAGTTTTTCAATTATTACGAGAAAGATATTTTGCAGTATTTAATAAGACCATATTGACCTTTGATCTCATGACCCCCAAATCTACTTGGATCATAATCCCTCAAATATGCAGACAGGAAGCACGGTTGAAGATGATCCCTCAACAGTTCTTAAGCTTCAGTTATAAAAAGATATTCAAATGTATGACCTCTTGATCTAAGTATGAATAGGACACTTGATAAGTTCTTTATTAATTGTGATAATGAGACATTTTCATGTATATGTCCGCTGTTACCTTTGTCCTTAATCCACCAAAACCGAATATGATCACCATTCCCCAATATGCATGAAACAAGTTTGACGTTGATCCCGTAAACAGTTAACACATGAACAAGATAATTCAATACAAATTCTTAGACCATTGACCTTCATTACCCCCAAACTAATCAGATCGTCACTCCTACATGTAAACTTGATCAAGTTGATTCGCCCAACAACTCTTTAGTTGTTAGAATGAAAACCGGAAATATGGACATGCTGAAAACATGCCACCCCATTCAAATCAATATGAAAATTTTTATTTTATGAAAATTTATTTATGCAATTTGTTTTTGAGCATCATTTGTATGTAACAAGGACGGTTCCATGACATTTTTTCCAGCGACAATTGCTCCGATGAAAAATCTGCACGTTAAGCCAAACATAAAATCTAACCTCCAAAACTAAATAAACCCTAATCGTCATTTTTAGAAATAATATTCTGAACCAAAAACTATTACAATCCTGACTCCAAACCTATGCCCTCTTGAGATATTGGGACCGGAGCAAATGTCGCAGGAGCAAATGTTTTGTCACCAACAATTAGGAGTATCATCAATTATGGGTGCAAGTTTCCAGGACACTGGTCAAGGTCAAAGGTCATTTCAGGTCAAATCTTGTATTCTGTCTTTCTCCACTCAATCTCCTTCTTTATCCTTTTTTACTTTTTTCCCTTCACTCTCCTTGAATCCTATTTTTTTTACTACCCCAACTCTTATTCATTGTTTTCTATTCCCATTCCCATCTCTTTCTTTTGCACTGGCTTCCCCACAAAAATGAAAGAACCCAAGCCTACAGATATCAATTTCAACATTCAATTCATTTATTTCTAGCATATAAGAACATAGATATAAAATACTTAAAATATAAAAACAGAATATTCAGAATCACAATTATTAAATGTTTTAATTTTTTTACACTAAATGGTAAAATCAAATTGCTTCTTTCAAATGAGACTAAATACTTCATGCATGGCAGATTTCAAAGAATTACTGTTGCATTTGAGAAATGATCTGTGCAGAAACTTACACATGTGTAAATCTGAATTCACTCCCATTTGAAACAACTCAAACAATACTAAAGAAAAGAAGATGGGCTATCCCTTGTGTCTGTTGTAATCGAAACAAACCTTCAACAATTCATTACGAAACTGACATTTCAAATTCTACCCATTCACCCATAAGTGAACAGTTCGAGTCATAATTTCTTAAAATAGAGACAACACAAATTTATCATGATGTAAATGAAACATAAATATGGCTGCCCACAGTTGACCACTGTTCACTGAAAATTCTGAATATCAAAGCACACACACAAATCAAGTATGAGAGAAGCAACAAAGTTCAAACACATTAGGAACAATGACATAAAAATAAATTATATTATATCAAAAATTACTACAAAAACAAGTTTTATTCAAAATTTAAAATAACTACAAAAATTTGTCTTACACAAATACATACTAAATAAGACACATAAACCAACATCATCATGCATTCAGATTATTTCACAATCACACAAATAGTACATATTTATGCAATTTTATTCAACACCCATTCTTATTTCAACTTTAAATAACCAAGAATCAACATGTAATCTATGAAAAACAAAGTAAAGCATACTATTATCTAAAATTACACTTTCACATCTAATAAATAAGATTTTAGACTTCTGATCATTGTTATGATTTATTCAATGAAAAATTGTACATGTGACATTATTTCAATTGACATTTCCCAACTTTTTCTTATACTATAATTTCATGGACTTCAATTATTGTGACTCTACCCCCCCCCCCTGCTGATGAGTTTTATGAAATAAACTGATCTTATGAATTTAAGAAATGAGCCAATTGGCAGATATCACTTGGAAAAGAAGTAAAGATTTGAATGCCTGTATCAGAGACCACCATCCCTTGTATAATTTATTTTGGGTTTTTTCAAGACTAATCCTTCATTTATGAAGAGAATAATTACTTTTCCTGATAGTTCTAAAACATTTGAAATATGGAAGTTGTTCATGGGAGTGATTAAAATATACATGTGGAAAGGAAGATGCCTGTTATTCAATTGTAATTCAAATTTGTAGACAACTAATTTTTTACTTATATTTTCTGTAATTGTAAAGAGAACTGTTGAACGATTGGGGTTAAATCTGAATTGATTATTTCAAAGTATATTATTATCAAAATTATTCATACTTGTTTGCAAACAATTTTTTTCTATAAATGCACATAAACTTTACAAAAAGACATACAGACATTCATCGCATGCAATTTTCTTTGCGAGATCTGGATGAGGCCAAACAAACTTACGGCATGCAATTGACACTTTGGAACCCTTGAAGCTCCTTGCTATAGCACTTTTTATGGATGCTATTTAGGACATTTTTTCTTGCGAGTTTGCAACTTTTGGGGCTGGTTTTGCTGCTTTCATCATCTTGCGACCATGCCGTGTCAACGGTGTGGCATGTACTGGGGTCGAGCGAGCTGGCGTTCTCATCCTTGACAGGCATGGCAGGCGGGGCAGGTGTGCACCCTCGCTAGCACCCTCTTAAAGGTGCAGCTGAGGTATAGCTCTCGGGCTGCGTTTCAACTGGGACAAGTGCATTTTTGGTAATGACTTTGACACTACCAAATGAATGCAATTTTTCATCTTTGACTACATCACCTATAAAAATGGAGATTTGAAGAGTCACTGGTATGAACGAATATGATGTCTTGAATTTTTATTTAGAATCTGAAAATGAGTTAATTAATTTTATGAGCCTCGTTCTTATTAATTTTTTTTACTCTAATACAAAATATATCAGATATAGATCTACCCATAATAAAATACATGTATGATTAAATTTGATGAGGGAAGACCCAGATATGCTCAGATTGCAACAGAGAGCATCTAGAGCTTGCACTTTTCAAGGGACCCGAGCTGATGGGACTTATTTGCGCTTGCGTTTTGGGCTCGTGTCATGCGCAACGCTTGCATAATCTTCCTACGAAAAACTTTCAGGTTAGCGATAACTTTTGTTATAAAAAATGGCTGGGTTGAAACCCCAAGACCCCTCAGCTTCCAAAGAAATGTTGCTACAAATTGGAAGGATTGGCTTAGTGCTTATGAACTTAATGAAACAGCAAACAAACTAAGCAAAAAAGGAGATGATGTGTGATATGCTACTTTTCTTCATGTCCTGGGAGCAACAGCTGAGAGTCTCAAAGACATTTGATTTTGAGCCAGCTAAAGTCGGAAGAGTTGAGCCTCTCAAGATAAAGTTTGGTGACTAATGTCAGCCTAGAAAGAACATGTCAGTTGTCAGATACTTGTTTAACTCTCATTATCAACATAGTAATGAAACATTCAGGGCATACTTGAGGGATCTCAAAGGACTGATATCAGACTGTGACTTCAAACATTTGGAAGGAGAGATGCTCCACGACAGAATTGTATGCAGAATTCGCGACCAAGGGCTCCGTGAGAAACTGCTACAAATCAAGAATCTGAGCCTATTGAAATGTATAGGCACTTGTTGCATAACAGAGAGCAGTGCCAAGCAGATGGAGCAATTGCAAAACAGCAGCGATGTCCAATATCTGAAAGGACGTCACGTCCACGACCATCTTGATCTTGACCACAGAAGGCTAGATCATCTGAGCAAAACATGTGCCAACTGCACATACTTGCACAAAAATCATGATTACTGCCCAGTGGCTCATACAATCATTTTCAAATTCAATTTTCTACACGATTACTTTCTTAATGTCCATTTTTTTTTCCAAATTTTGACATAATCAAGTAGCTACAAGAAAAAAAGTGGATTTGAAGCCGTAATCGAAAGTTGCGAAATATTAGAGTTTTAGGTATATGAATTTTTAAAATATTTATGTCAATGTTAATTTGATCACAGTAACTTTTTGGTGGAGGACTCGGAATATGGCGACGCTCGCAGCAAGAGTAAGGGTCATGGTACCGCTGAGGCATGTCTGAAGACAGTTAAGCAGCTCATTTCTGATGCGAAGATAGATATTAAGATATTAATGCCCAGACGTCGAGAATCCACCGCACTCCAACTTACCCTAATGGCCAGACCTAACGACCACATCCCATCCATCTAGGTTTCGCAAGCTTCAGAATAAAAGAGTATGTGAAGGAGTTAATCAAATATGTGTCATCAATAGACCAGCGATCGAAGAAAATTTTCGTCAGTGATGACCTCTCTAAACGAGTCATGGAGCAGAGGAAAGCCAGCCTACAAAAGAACAAAGCTCTAAAGGAGCAAGGCCCCAAGCCTTTCTTCCTTTTTCCTGCAACCCTCAAGGCGAGGAATTCATCAGGGAAGATTATTTCTCCCCCAGACAAGTAGAAATCCCCATCCCAGAGGCTGAGGTCAAATAAACTATGGTTACACAGACCAAACATTAAATATCATCACTCAAAAGTTTACTTTGTGCACCCTCAACAGTTCATGGGAAAAAAAAATTAGTTAATTTGTTTTGCTATCTGTTCCGTCCCAACAGACACGAAGCGTCCACTGGGCGTCGAGGCGTTTGTGGGTGTTTTTGTGTTCGCTGGTATTCTTGTTTTATAAGCTCTTAAAGAACTATCAAATACCTTGATGTATTGTCTGAAATGGTACGCAATGACCTGATATTTGTTATTCCTGTTTTTCTTTTTAAACTTGAAATTATGTGCAGCCATGAAAGGCATGTCTGATCCTTATATTTCCCCCTCATGTCTATGTTTGCTGCGGCTTTTCTAAAGTTGCTTTTTGAGACTAGGCTGTTTCATGATTTGAAGCCAAGTTCCTTTTTGCCCTTTTCCCCCATGTTCTTGTTTGTTATCATCCAAATCCAACATTCAAATTTTTCTTATTTTATTGCAACCCTAAACGCTATTGAAATATTTCTGTGCATCTATCCACTGATATTTTTGTTGGCAGTCACCCTGTCCCATGTGACTTTCTTTAAGTGTATTAATCCAGTTTTATTCCCCCTTTTTTCAATATGGATTTGAATCTGATTAGTTTTAATTGTAGAGGACTTCAGGACAATGTTAAAAGACGTAAACTATTTCATTATCAAGATATATTAAAAGTGATATAATTTTTTTTACAAGAGACTCACTCTGCTAAATCAGATCAATAACTGTGGACAAAGATTTGAAAATTTCCTTATTAGCAGATGACTCTACTTGCTTTGTTAAAGGGTCTGATATTTCTTTTAATTCATTATTTGACATTTACTCTTTTATCTCAATGCTCAGGGTGAAACTAAACATTTCAAAATCAGAAGCAATATGGATTGGTTCTCTGAGAGGTTTTGTCTTATTATCATGCAACTTTTTCCCTCGTTTGCAGAGGTTATATCACAGATTGATTTATTTTTTATTATATCGAGCTTCTCTACAATGACACTTTTAATATTGGGACAGGTGTGACTGCTCCATTTTGATAATTCAAAAGTTTGATTTCTTTTATCTATAAAATCCTACATGATAACCATAAGTGATTAGAGCTGATGTAAGATTGGATATAAAAAGCTGCCTTTTTATTTTTTTATTTCCTCTTTTTTGTTTTATTTTGTTTAATGAAACAATATTTTGTAAATGTTTTGATTGCTTGTGTTTGTTTGTGATTTGTATTGATTTGTTCAATAAAAACATATACACTTTAAGAAAAAAAACTTTTTGAAACAAATCGTGAACACAGGGAGGTGGTCACAGGGGTTCACCCCCCTCCTCCCCAATAATTTTTTTTTGTACAAAACAATCTCAAATTTTTGTTGAAGACCTTCTCTTATTTTGAATCACTATTACGCAATAATCAATTTTTATTTTCTACACAATTATTTTCTAGATGTTCACTTTTTTTTCACTATTTCCAAATAATCGAAAGGGAATTAAGGGAACAAGGACCCGGCTTTATTGCAATAATTGGAAGCTTTGAAATCTTAGAATTATAATTGTATTTTTTCTTGATATTGTATTTTGTGCACCAACAAGAATAAGCCCTCTATTTTTTACACGTTAATGTTAATCTATTATACTTGAGCATGACAATAAATTTTGAACATCTGAATAATTATGATCCCACTATTAGCCCAAAGTATGAGTTCACATCTACTGCAGATATCATGATGAGTTGACATCTAAAGTAGATGTCACATTCTTGTAATTTTGTTTTGTTTCTTTTAGGTCTTATCTGTTTTCATTATTGATGTGTGTGCAGCAATATTGGTAGCAGATAAATGTGATGTGTTGCTGATGGATGAAATAAATATGAATATAATAAAAATGTCTGTTAGGAAGATGAAAAAAAATCAGAAAAAAATTGAAAATCTCCTTTTAATGAGTGGATTTATTTGTCTAGGCCGAAAGTTAGCCTTAAGGCTGCTAACTGGTTAGTGATTTAAGTCATTTACTCATGCTTAATCTCCACAGAGGCAGGAATTGTGTCCCTATATTGTACACACACCGAGATCCTAATACCAGTGGCATATAAGACGAGACAAATCAAACAAGCATAACACAACAAATTTCATCAAAATCGGTTGTGATATAAGACTGTTACATGTAGATCTCTATGAAATTTTAAACCAAAGGTAATAAAAAATAATTCTGACCAAAAATTTTGACATTCTTAGCACTTTTGGTAATCATGAACAGAATGGCTATCTAACTAAACATTGCGAGCGTGAAGCGCGAGTGAAAATTTTATATAGTGACATGAAAGATTTTTAAGTCTTCACCTTGCCTTATTTTATTCACTTATCTCTCCTCTTATTTTCCTCTACTTTTTCCCCATTATAATTGTTATCAATGATTGTCATCATTTTAGGTACTAGGTGACAATCAGTTTCGGGACGAACTAAACATAGTCATCCCCCCAACCATGGAAGGACAAATGCCGCTAAGGTAAAGATGGCAATTAAGAGGCGAGCGAACGAATCAAATGAACCTCCACAGCAAGTTTTGATGGCCACATTGCCACAGGCTACTGCAGAAGGAAGTGCGTCACCGCCAAGATTATGTGACATAAGGCGGAACATATATAACATCGCCAGAATGCTGTACCCCAACTTCCAGCACCACGCAGACTAAAGTGATCTGGAAGTTCCAGATGAGCTGGGATTTTCATTTGGAGGGGAACAATTCTTCATCCACAATTTGAGAAGGGAGGATCAGCATCAAATCATCGTCTTTGCCACAGATACAAATCTTCGGGTATGTAGTAGCCTTATGTTTTGTTTTTCAACATTGGGAGAACCAATAAAGTGGAGTAGTGAGAAATAGCTCTCATTACCTTTCCCGCAATTTAGGACTGATGAATATTGTTAGCTAAACATCTTTGAATGTGAAGACTTAATGATAATTTTCAGGTGAAGCACTTTATAGAAACATCCAAGAAAACGTTATCATGTTGTTTCCTGAAATCAGAAACAAAACTATTTTCGTTTTAATAACAGGTTTTCAGAAATTTATTTTTGATAAACAATGTTGACAAGCAATGTTCGTTAAATAGTTCTTGCAGTAAACACTACCTAATATCAGTTTCAAATAATGAAGCACAAATTGTTTTTCTATTAAAGAAAAGTTTGGAAAAATATGGGTTTCATTCCTAAGCAGATTGCCAGACTACCTCCAGAAACATGTATTTCTTTATCTCCCCTTTCTCCTCTCCAGGTCCTAAATAATGCAAGTCATGGTTTGCTGATGGTACTTTTACAGTTGTACCAAACATATTCTTCCAGTTGTGGACAATCCATGCCGTGTATGAGAGCCATGTTGTCCCGCTTGTTTATGCCCACGTTGCTAACAAGACACAAGCCACGTATAGGAGGGTTCTTGCTGTTCTGCTGGAACGCAGCATTCAACTCAATCCAGCCAGAGTGACCATCGATTTCGAAGTCGCTGCAAGGAATGCATTTCAACATGCACTTCGAAACGCGAAAGTGAAAGGTTGCTATTTTCACCTATGCCAGAGAATACATGAAAAGGTGATGATTTTATTCAAGTTTTTTGTAGAGGCCTTATAATGTGAAAGAAGAAAATCTTAACCCCCATCTCAATACTTGATGATGCGGCCTTTGTTAAATTGTTATTAACACCCCAGATGTACTTTATTACAATTGTAAGACAGGCTTGTTGTTTGAGAAAATATAAGATGTAGTTGCTGGTGGTGTGGATGGCACCCACATCCCTATTTTTAGTCCTTCCAATTATCCAGCAGACTACTACAACAGAAAAGGCTGGCAATCAATAATTTAGCAAGCAGTTTGTGATCACAAATACAGACTTACTGACATGATGGTTGGCTGGCCAGGCCGTTGCCATGATGCATGTGTCCTGACTGTCCTCACCGATTCATCCCTGTATCTATATTACAAGGAAGAGCAAAAGGAACTCCTTTCTAGATATGACAAGACAGTCATGCTATCTGGCAATGGGTGGTCTAACTGCCCAGAATACAGTGCCACATTTCATATGTATTCCCTGTGCGACAAGGGAACAAAGAAAATCCTCTATACATCTAAGTTATGGTTCAAGAAGCTAGCGGCAAATCTCCCAACATGGAAATGCAAACCAATTACAAACCCTTGCCACATTAAAAAAGAGAAATTAAAGATATTATGACTAAGACTACAGTATAAACTAATTAGGCTAGTAAACTTATTGCTGCATATTCTTAGTATATTCAGAAAATTGGTGTAGCAATTTAACCCCAAAAAGAGAAGTATGCATGGAAAGCACTTCACCATTAATAATGCATTTACTTTCATTGTCACTGCATTAGGACACAGATCACAATCAGAAGCAGACTGATGGAACACATCCTATGAGGGCGAGAACAGCATTATCTTTCACCATCTTGTGAATCCATTCTGGCGATCATCGACTACTACAGTAAGTATTACGAATATGTGGTGATGCAATCTAAGACAGCAGGAAAGACTGTGACAGCTCTAGCAGAAGTCTTTACCGATGAAAACTACAGACCCAAAGGAGGCAATTGGGAACTATATACATGTACATGGTGATGGCACAACAAAACACCATAGAAAATATCAACATTTTCAGGTTACTCTCCCTGATGGAACATCTAGTGCATTAGGAATGTTGGAAATGACTTCTGGCAATACTGATGCTGTATTTGAAGCATACAAAGAAAGAATAAAGGATATTGCAGCTGCACTTGGGGAAGTCCACTGGCACCAGGATGAGCAGGAGGTCTACAAAGTGATGATAATGACTGTAAAATCTACCATAACAGTTACAGTAGCATCATCATCACCAATATCATTTTACCTGCTTTCGCGGTCTTCTGTGTTTAATATGCAAAAGCATCCTTTGGCTATCGATTTTGTCATCAGGAACATGCATATAATGTCTTAATTTACCTTCTCTTATTGCCAATTAGGCCAAGTGATTATTGAATCTGGGAATGACTTGATTTTTGTGCAGTACCCCATATATTGGATTTTGTGTCAGCATGGTCAGTTCTGCTCTACTTTAATGTGCTCATGTGCTTTCACTTTCTGGAGTCATAACTGTGGAATGTGACCTTGTGGTCTGCAAAGCTGTGCTTGAGCTCGCTTCCCCTGAGTTGATTTATTTGATCTTTCCAGCACCATGTCACCCAAACACGCAAAATCGGACACTGCTGAAATTGCCCACCGTGTAGTTGGAGAATTGGGATCCAATATCTGATTTTAAGCAGCTGTTGCAGGTAATGGTGAAGGAGGCTGTAACCAAGGCTATCTCTAGCATTGCAGCAAGGCTTGAGGAGCAGGAATCCAAAATCTTGGAGCTAGAGATGAAGGCAAATGTTCAAGCTGCTGAAATAGAGAAGCTGAGGGAGAGGGAGGAAGCGGCCCAGCAGTCGATTCTGGCGCTTCAAGTCAAGACTGACGATATGGAGCAGTACTCCCGAAGGAAGAACATCCGTATCTATGGCATTGAGGAGAAGGAGGGAGAGTCAACCGACGAGGTGGTGGGAAATCTTGCGAAGAGGATGGGGGTAGAAATATCCCTGACATCGACAGGTCCCACTGCCTTAGACCTGACGAGGCTGCTGGGGCTGCTGAAAGATCTGGTTCGTGCCCCATCATTGTAAAGTTTGCGTCTCAGAATGCAAAGTTCAAATTCGTCTGTGGGAGGTCTTCTTTGAAAGGATCGTCAATTTATATCAACGAAGACCTGACACAGCGAAGACTAAAATTCTATCAGGCGGCCCGACACGCAGGGAAGTTGGAGAAGGCGTGGGCCGTGGATGGACGCATCTCTGCGGGGCTAAAGGACTCAGCTGGTGGCCTCAAGAAAAAGCTTATAACTAACATTAGAGACATTAACAATCTAAAGTATTGCAGCTCCTTTCCATCAGTGGAGTAGGGTGACCTTATTTTTGGCCCTTTGGCGATAATTCTAATTCTTTTACCATTTGTTTTCATTTATTTTTCTCACCTCAGAATAGATGTATAGGTAGTATTTTTATATTTTCTATGCTATATTTAGTGTGTTATGCTGGATCTTTTCTTTCCTTTCCTTTCTTTTTTCCCATCATTGTGAGCATGTCAACTGTTGTAAATGTTTTACCTTGTATGAGGAAGAGAACTACTTTGAAATGTGTATCACATTTTGTTGACTCCATGGTCGCACATTACTTTATACATTATTCCTATCAATGTAATGGTTGAAAATGAAGGAAACATATGTGAATATTTTGAGTCAAACACTTTCTTGCATTATGATGATGAACATAATTAAGTATCTTCAAACTTCAATTATTTTCCTAAAAATGAGTTTTTTACTAGTATCCAGGGTGAACCTGAAAATCAGGCACTTACTCTTATCCACATGAATGTGCATAGCATGTGCATGAATTTTGATCTCTTTAGTGTCTTTGTCAATCAACTTAATACCTCCCCTGTTATAGGTATCACTGAGACCTGGTTTTCTCCACCAGACACACTCACAAGTTTGAATAATATTCCTGGTTTTAGTTTAGTTACTCATAAAGGGGATAAGAAAAGAGGTAGTGGTTTGGCTGTCTATGTCCCATCCAGATTTGATTTTAACATTTGTCCAGATATCACTTTTATGAATGAGAGTTTAGAGACTTTATTTGTTGAGCTATTACTCCCAGGCAGGAAAAATGTTATTATAGAAGTTATATATAGGCCTCCTCATAGTAATCTGAAGTAATTTTCCAAACAGATGCAGACAATAATTACTAACAATTTACTGAACAATAAATGTGTGTTTTTAATGGGTGATTTTAATATTAATTTGCTTAAATGCGATTCAGATGATAAGGCTAATGAAATTGTGAATAAATATTTCATCTTCTTTTGTTCCACTGATTACTAAACCAACAAGAATAACAAACACATCTGCTACCCTTATCGATAACATTTTCTGCAATGTTCATCCTTTACAAGAATCTGGTATAGTCATTTCCGATATTTCAGATCATTTTCCTGTATATTGCAGAATGGCTTTGCTCAGGCGTCCATTTATTGAAGGAAATTGAAACTTTCATTTCTGAATAAGTACATTTATGATGTGTAATTGTTTTTCTTTTAAATACATGCAGAACTATGTGATTAGCAATATAAATTCTGTAAAATGTCTCGACCAACTGGTACATGTACTCCTATCATTAAGTACTAGTAGTCATTTCAATTGTAGTTTTTGTTACAAATCTCTTATCTCTTACCATTTTCTATCTTGTAATTAGTGCCCCCCCCCCCCGTTATTCTATCTATTTGTCTATCTTTTTTTTAATACTTTTTTGTTCAACATATCCATTATTCCTCTGTAAATAGTTTTTAACCACATATGTATCCTTGTATAACCTTAGTACAACCTTTTTTTAAGTATTATCAACCAGTTTAGCTAGAATCAAGTTTTGCTTTAAACAAACAAATAACGTATTGTTTCAATACTGAGAGACCGTACACAAGCCTGGTTTCGAAAGGTCTCCTCGTCTTCATTGTCTTTATATGTCTTTCCTTTAATTATCGATATTTGTTGCTTTTAAAAGTTTTCGACATATGTGTTAGCATATAATTGTACATGAATCTTGTTATATGTTACTTTTTCAAGGAGGATCAATAAAGTTCATTCATTCATCATTGTGATGAACTTCGCGAAAACATTCAATCATTAATGGGTGATTTTGGCAAATTTTTTGCAAAATGCATCCATTAATTAACTTCGCAGAGGAGGTTGACAAAGCGTTCCAAGTCTTTTGAAGACATTTCTACAGCAGGAATTTAGTCTTTAGAAATGGGGTTATTGCAGAAAATGTTTTACGTGGTATAGGGTATAGCTGTTAATGGGAGTATCATGTTTTGCAATATATGAAATCTAATTACCTATTTTCTGGTAAAATTGATAGAATTGTGAAAAAAGTTTTCTGTACCGTATCTTAATCTTGTAATTTGAATAAGAGAAAAAGGAGAGGGGGACGAAGAGACTTGAGGTGAATGATAAATGGAAATTGAGAGGCGATAGAGGAATGAGAAAAGTAAACTTGACAAGGCAGTAAGGAAACTGAAAGGTGAGATCAGTAGACTTTTTGTTTCACCTGTGAATCATGAACCATCCCCCCCCCCGCAATCCTTCTGTAATGCAATCATTATTCACTGGAATCTCAACTTGTTGAGTAAAAATCAAGGCAACAATCCTCCAGGATTTCGTCAAGGTCAAGTATCAACTTGAGATGGCAGTCATTGGCTTTGGAGAGAGTAAAATAATCTTGAAGTTGCTAAATACTAGGAATGATTTGACAAGCTGCCATCAGCAAAGAAAAGGGGAGTGGGAAGAAATGATTCACTTAAAGTTCAGCCCAAGCGATATAATATGCATATACATCTCCAATTCCTCCTAAGTCTATCCCAGGGCTCATTTTTTACTGACAAGCTCCCTATCAACAAATAACCCCTTCATATGTTGGATGTCTCATTCATGTATGAGGGGAGAGATCCAACACTAATTCTATTAAAGTATATAAATGTCAAGTTCATTTATTCTCATCATAAACCTTTGTTACTCATGAGTCAGAGTTATTCTGTACTGTGTTTTTACCTTTTCAAAGTATTAAAGATAAGGGTATTATTTTTGTCACTTTTTCTTCATTTCATATTTTCATTTTAAGTAAGGTCACTCCGGGGTCAGTTTTGTTTACATGTACATTTACACGTGGCATGTTGTATGTGTATTGTTTTGTTGTGAGTCATCATGAGTGGTCTGGAGAAACAGAGAAATTTTGCTCAATACATGTAGACTTTGTGGATGCAAGGTTGTTAAACAATTTTTTTGTATCAAACTCTAAACATATGTGGCATTCTGATTATGATTTTCCAAAGGATGACCCTCTTGGTCACCCCAAAGAATTTTTAAGGAAGTGCTATTTAAAACTCCATAATGCTGCTGTCCATTCTAAATCCAAAACGTTTGTTGTAAAAAATGATTGGGCAAGGCACAAGCAGAATGAATCTTGGGACACTCGCAATCTTATTGTATCCTGATTGAAAGGTGGTAGGCCAGCAAAAAAAAATAAAGTGGAAGACCTCCTGCTCCTACCCCTCCTACATCAGCAAACCCAGTGCAAACTCACTTTGATATGTTTCCTGCTAGTTGTCCAAATATGTGTCATCAAAGTTCATGTCTAGTAAAGAATTCATTTTGTGAAAACTCTGTGGTAATGTACTTGTTAACCCTTGTGTGACCAGTTGTGATGTTTAAGTTGTGTAAAGTTGTTATTTGTCAGTGTAAGTGTTCCTTGTGTTGTATGTGATAAATGATTTCATTATTCCTCAATAACACATGTACCTCCGTAGGCTCCGTATCATCTAGCAACTATACAATCAACCATCATCATCTGCACACTATGTAATTCAAATATCCCATACTGTCAGGCAATCCGTCATATACGTATTCACAACCAAAACGATGGTAATCATGAGTGGTCTGGACAGACATACAGAAATTTTGCTCAATATATGTAGATTTTGTGGATGCAAGGTTGTTGGTACAGTTTTTCCTGTATCAAACAATAAACATCTTTGGCATTCTGATTATGATTTTTCAAACGATGACCTTCTTGGTCACCCCAAAGAAATTTTGAAGTGTTATTCAAAACTCCACAATGCTACTGTCCATGCTAAATCCAAAATGTTTGTTGCAAAAAATGATTGGGCAAGGCACAAGCGGAATGAATCTTGGGACACTCCCAATCTTATTGTTTCCTGATCGAAAGGTGGTAGGCCAGCAAAAAAAATAGAAGTGGAAGACCCCCTGCTCCTACATCAGCAAACCCAGTGCAAACTCACTTTGATATGTTTCCTGCTAGTTGTCCACATATGTGTCATCAAAGTTCATGTCTAGTAAAAAATTCATGTTGTGTAAACTCTGTAGCAATGTACTTGCTAACCCTTGTGCGACCAGTTATGATGTTTTTTGTTTAAGTTGTGTAAAGTCTGTTTGTCAGTGAAAGTGTTCCTTGTGTTGTATGTGATAAATATTTTCATTATTCCTCAATAACACATATACCTCCGTAGGCTCCGTATCATCTAGCAACTATACAATCAACCATCATCATCTGTACACTATGTAATTCAAATATCCCATACTGTCAGGCAATCCGTCATATACGTATTCACAACCAAAACGATCACACACACGGAAAACCCTGTTTAATAAGTTATCTCTATTAGGAAGGATACATCTCATGCTTATCCAATATCAAACTTGGAGAAGAAATCAGATACGACTACGGGATGCCAGATATGCCATGGCGACAGGTATGTTAAGTTTTGTTAAGTAAATTCACACGTGCTTGGCGTGTCATATATGTATTTTTGTTGCATCTATCGTGTGAGTAATCATGAGTGGTCTGGACAGACACAGAGAAATTTTGCTGAATATATTTTGTCGATGTTGTGGCTGCAAGGTTGTTAAACCATTTTTTTTGTATCAAACAATAAACATATGTGGCATTCTGATTATGATTTTCCAAAGGATGACCCTCTTGGTCACCCCAAAGAATTTTTAAGGAAGTGCTATTTAAAACTCCATAATGCTGCTGTCCATCCTAAATCCAAAACGTTTGTTGTAAAAAATGATTGGGCAAGGCACAAGCAGAATGAATCTTGGGACACTCGCAATCTTATTGTATCCTGATTGAAAGGTGGTAGGCCAGCAAAAAAAAATAAAGTGGAAGACCTCCTGCTCCTACCCCTCCTACATCAGCAAACCCAGTGCAAACTCACTTTGATATATTTCCTGCTAGTTGTCCAAATATGTGTCATCAAAGTTCATGTCTAGTAAAGAATTCATTTTGTGAAAACTCTGTGGTAATGTACTTGTTAACCCTTGTGTGACCAGTTGTGATGTTTTTTGTTTAAGTTGTGTAAAGTTGTTATTTGTCAGTGTAAGTGTTCCTTGTGTTGTATGTGATAAATGATTTCATTATTCCTCAATAACACAGGTGCCTCCATATCATCTAGCAACTATACAATCAACCATCATCATCTGTACACTATGTAATTCAAATATCCCATACTGTCAGGCAATCCGTCATATACGTATTCACAACCAAAACGATCACACACACGGAAAACACTGAGACTCAACCCTGTTTAATAAGTTATCTCTATTAGGAAGGATACATCTCATGCTTATCCAATATCAAACTTGGAGAAGAAATCAGATACGACTACGGGATGCCAGATATGCCATGGCGACAGGTATGTTAAGTTTTGTTAAGTAAATTCACACGTGCTTGGCGTGTCTTATATGTATTGTTTCGTTGTGTCTATCGTGTGAGTAATCATGAGTGGTCTGGACAGACATACAGAAATTTTGCTCAATATATGTAGATTTTGTGGATGCAAGGTTGTTGGTACAGTTTTTCCTGTATCACTATCAAACAATAAACATCTTTGGCATTCTGATTATGATTTTTCAAACGATGACCTTCTTGGTCACCCCAAAGAAATTTTGAAGTGTTATTCAAAACTCCACAATGCTACTGTCCATGCTAAATCCAAAATGTTTGTTGCAAAAAATGATTGGGCAAGGCACAAGCGGAATGAATCTTGGGAAACTTGCAATCTTATTGTTTCCTGATCGAAAGGTGGTAGGCCAGCAAAAAAAATAGAAGTGGAAGACCCCCTGCTCCTACATCAGCAAACCCAGTGCAAACTCACTTTGATATGTTTCCTGCTAGTTTTCCAAATATGTGTCATCAAAGTTCATGTCTAGTAAAGAATTCATGTTGTGTAAACTCTGTAGCAATGTACTTGCTAACCCTTGTGCGACCAGTTGTGATGTTTTTTGTTTAAGTTGTGTAAAGTCTTTGTTTGTCAGTGAAAGTGTAAGTGTTCCTTGTGTTGTATGTGATAAATATTTTCATTATTCCTCAATAACACATATACCTCCGTAGGCTCCGTATCATCTAGCAACTATACAATCAACCATCATCATCTGCACACTATGCAATTCAAATATCCCATACCGTCAGGCAATCCGTCATATGTCTTCACAACCAAAACGATCACACACACGCAAAACACTGAGACTCAACCCTGTTTAATAAGTTATCTCTATTAGGAAGGATACATCTCATGGAACCCCACTTCTTTGTGTCAGACAACTCCTCCAGGTCTATCCACAATCTGCGAAAGCAGAAGTTGCCCTAGCTGAAAAACTCAGGGAGGAAAGGTTTCTATATCATCAAACCTACAGTAAGGATATAGATTATTGAGCAATAAATCACTCATCCATGCAGTCATATATTTAAAATAGCAATGACATACTCGGCATCTTGGTACCAACGGTTTCATTCTATCCTAGAGGCTTTCATAGCCGTCGAACAATTCTTCAATCTCACTAGCCTAACCAACAAGTGTGGGAATGACCTACAGCTATTTCAAATTTTATCACAATTTGGTAAACCAAGCCCAGAAGTAACAACCTACCCATATTTCTTTATTGAAGTGGAAAATGGGGTAAAGGATCACTTAATTGTGTTACATCAAATTTTACGCTGAAGGCATGTTACTGGGTGACATAAAGTGAGACTGGCACAAACCACAAAGGGTACCACCCAACTATAAAACAGCTGAAAGTGTTTGTCACATTGACCAGAAAATCTTTGAGGGACCATCGACATGAAATTATTGGCATTCCATACAAAAAAAATCAAATGAGATCAAGTTTTTAGCAGTCTCAGCCAGTCAGAAGTACAGCTACCATTTGCACATCACCAAGAGTTACAATCTGATGAAGAAGATATCTGAACTCAAAACTTGCAAGGTTTTGCAGGCTGTTTGAGTATCACTAGGGCAGATTAAGAAGAAATATGGAGGTCAAGTTCATAACAAGTAGTTACTTCATCGCAATTACACCTTTTAAAAATTGAATGAATTTGAATGTGTACATTAATGCATATATATTGAATGTGGCTTGAACTACACATCTGTAGAAAAAAATAACATTGGAGTGGATCGAGAAAGCGTGTGTGTGGATGAAAATTTTCCTTTATATTTTATGAAAAATAATGTTAAAGTCTGTAATAATCAAGATATAGTAAATGAATTTAACAACTTCTTTTCCAACATTGCCTCAAATACCCTAAAACAATCTGCTCATAATTTCAAGAATAATTTTAGCCAATACGTAAGTAATCCATGCCAAGCCTCTATGTATTTTTATCCGACCAATGAATTAGAAATAATTAAAATCGTTAAGATATTAAAATTGACCTATAGTACCGGTTTTGACGATATAAGTTCCTTATTTTTTTCTATACTTAAACCATTAGTACATATATATTTAATTTATCTTTATGTTCTGGCAAAGTACCTAATAGCTTAAAAATCGGAAAAATCATCCCAGTTTTCAAAAAAGACGATAAACATTCATTTTCTAATTACCGACCCATTACATTATTATCATGCTTTTCTAAGATCCTGGAAAAAATTGTATACAAAAGATTAATTTCCCACTTAGACAATAACAGAATATTAAACAACTGTCAATACGGATTTAGGGTAGGACATTCATGTGAGCATGCATTAATTGATGTAAATAATACCCTCTTAACTAATATGAATAATAATTACCACTCATTTGGAATATTCTTAGACCTATCAAAAGCATTCGACCTCATAGACCATTAAATTCTCTTATATAAATTATCTCATTACGATATTAGGGGAACAGTGTGGGAATGGTTCCAGAGCTACTTAATTCGACAAAAATACACTTCATTTAACAATTATGATTTTCAATATTCTATCGCCCAGTATGGAGTCCCCCAAGGCTCCATATTGGGCCCGCTTCTTTTCCTTATTTATATAAATGATTTATGTTCAGCATCTTCATTCTTTAATTATGTTTTATTTGCTGATGATACTACTATTATTTCTACCCATAGCAATTTTATAAATTTACTGGAAAAAACAAATAATGAATTATGTAAGATTTGTGATTGGTTCGATGCAAACAAACTTGTTGTCAATTATGACAACACAAGTGTTATGTATTTTCGAAAACCTCATTTGTCCCACAATGTATCTTCTGACTTCAATGTTAAAATTAGAAATGTAACTTGAAAATTAGTAAATTCCGTAAAATTCTTAGGATTTGTACTTGATGACAAATTGTCCTACAATGAACACCGCTTTTTTGTTAGTAATAAGATGTCAAAAAATATAGGTATATTAGCTAAATTATACGTAATAATCTTACAGAAAAACATTTGCTTATGCTCTACAATTCTTTATTGCTTCCTTATATCTATTATGGTAATATCACTTGGGAAAGTTGTGGCACTACGAAACTAAACCCCATATACATACTCCAAAAGAAGGCTTTACGTATTTGTTCTAACTCCCACTACCTAGCTCCGTCATGCCCTTTATTTTTTAGATTAACTCTTTGCCCGCCACGGACGACTCGCGGCACATACAGCGGACTGCCAACGACGACTCCAGTCACAGTTCGCACACAATGCATACGGCACCCCAAAATTAATGTGGCACAGGGGGGATAGTGTACGTAGCGGGCAAAGAGTTAAACATAGTGTTGTCAGTCGGTCCGGGATCGGGATGAATTCCCGGCGGTCTGAGGCTCCAAGACGATCCCGAGACGGTTCCGGGATCAATCAACTTAGACCGTATCCCGGCAGGAAAATAAAATCAATAATGGCCAAATTCATGTTGTAATATTTCCCTAATTAGTAATTGTACTTACGAAATACGAGAGAACAATTTAGTTTCAACTGGCTGTGTGCACATGCACCTCGAAATATTACGCAATTACATAGCTACTCGTCGATCGCATGAGCATGCACGCAATCTAGCTTTGCACACGGCTCCGAGAGATCTACACAGACAACAATCGTCTACTGTATAGTCTCATGTGCAGACCTCTTTTGCCTCAGTTCGTTTTACCGAGTCATTCATTTACCCCATACTTTCGAGTTGAATCTGCTACGATATGTATGGACTAGTGAATTTATCATGAAATAATTTACTAACAATTGACGATGATGATCTATGAGTATTTGCAAATTTAGTCATTTAAAAAATGTCGACATTAATTTTGTGATGATTGTATTTGTTGGGGTATTTTTTGCGAAAAGGTTTGCAAATAACAACTAGACGAATGCGCACCATGTTTCAGCTGGTTAGAGCCGGGAGAGAGAGAGAGAAGGGGGATTACGGGAAGTGCTTGGTCGTTCACGACTGGGGACCATCTGTCATCGACAGCCGTCAATGGTTGATAGTGTTGACTTGATGTTTACAATTGCAAACCAGTCGGTCAAATCATTTCTCCTAGATATATTTCGACTTAAATTATAAAATTGTACCAAAACGCTGTTAGAATTGGCGATGTTTAAAGTGGGATTGTTTAAACTTTGAAACAACATTGTTTTGAAAGTCATATCATACCCTATATGTTGTAAAAATATGTTGTTAAATGCATCGAACAAATTTCCAATGATATTAACAGTTTTAAATGATATCGTTGGGAATTGCAAAAAATACTTAAAAACAAACTGTTTTAAAGTTTTAAAAAATTTCTATTGGTTTAATAGTTTAAAAAATAGTTGTATATTGACTGGCTTAAACACTGTTTCTTAATATTTAAATGGTTGTTCAAAATACTTTTTTTACTGTGAATAGTCTGAGTATCTATTCAAATAATGTTTTCTTGATCGAAAGTAATTCATGATTAAAGAAAAAATTAGTTTGTTGTTTTGATGCGAAGTGCCGGCCGCCGGGACTAATCTTGTGTAAATTTCCAAATAAGCTTCTCTGATAAGATAGTATTCACTTTTCTCAGTAGTAGTGATATCATACTGTTCGTTATCTCGCCAGACGGATTTCTGTCAGAAAAGTAATTACGGTAAGACTGCATCATAATAAACTTGAAGTAGCCTAAAAGAGAATTCCTTTCTTTGTTTTTTTTTTGTATAAGTTTATTTGGTAAAGCTGATAAGGTTTAAGAGAAGGGTGTTATTCTTACGCTTAGTCGAGTCCCTCTCTGTAGGCTTTAATTTAACGTTTAAATATTTGAGCTAGAGACAGTATATCGTCACTTTCTATCCAAACGCTGATGAGAGATCATCATCAGGTCTCCAGTTCTCAATATGGCTACGCCCTTGCGAAAAAAATCCTCAAAAGTTTGGGAACATTTCACAGTTGATCCAGCAGATGACGCTTATGCCCTATGTAAGCACTGCGGTGCTCGCCGTAGCAGAGGAAAAGACAGACGGAACAGAGGTACTACAGGTCTACACGACACCTTAATAACTGCATCGCCAAACCTGTAAATCAGGATGTTGCTCCTGGAGCCCCAGAAGGAAGGCGGGGTCATCAAATCACTTTGGAAGGGACTTTCGCTCGGACGGCGAATTACAAAGTGGACAGCGACCGCGCGAAGTCCATAACAAGGGCTATTGGTACAATGATCGCTGTCGACATGCGTCCCTATCTCATGGTCGAAAACGAGGGCTTTCATGATTTGATGGCACTCATGGATCCCCGATATAATGTTCCCTCGCGGCAGCATTTTTCTTCGGTCGTCGTTCCCGAACTCTATCGCGAAGTGAAGATGAAATTAAAAGATGAAATCGGACGTGGACTCCCAGGGAAGAGCATAACAACTGATATGTGGCGCTCTGGACAAAATAAGGAATATATTGTGTCACCCTCCACTGGGCCTCACTGGAAGACAGCAAGGTATGTTTTATGTTATCAAATAATATCTTAATTATCTTTTAGATCTATTTCTATTCTATTTCATTCAGATTTATACTTTTGCCCTAATAATTTTTTGCTTTACCATGATTTTCATAACAATGATTATTATAATGATATTAATAATAATGATAAAATTAAATTATGCAAATAACATTAAAATGAATTCATCTTAATTTTATAAAGACTATATATTTGTATTTGATGAATGGATTAATGATTTTATTTTTATCGCTTTTTATTTAGTTTCAGAGACATCAAGCGCTGATTAGCCTGGAAGAATTCAATGAAGCGGCGACAGCTGTTAACATCCGCGCTCGACTTGATGCAGTCGCTAACGAGTGGTTACCAGATGGATTGGGCGGCCTGCTCCTGTTTGGTGTGAGTGACAGCGGTGCCAACATCAAGCGCTGTCTCATCGATGCTACGAAAACAGGGTTATCCAATGGATGGGTGCCCTATTTTGCCCACACCTTGAACCTCGCTGCAAAAAGCTCCCTCTCAGTACAGCATGCAGTAAGGGGCACAGTTTCAGTGATGCGGACACTTGTCAGCAAGGTGTCTAATTCCCATCCTGTAAAGAGACGCTTCGAGGAGCTCTTGGAGCGCCCCTACCCAAACCAACCGCACATCACTCTAGTGAGGGACTGTGAGACAAGGTGGAACTCAACCTTGCACATGCTAGAAACAATCATGAGACAGAGGGAAGCTGTGGAGGCCCTTGCTAACGACAGGATAATGAGGGGATTCAATGATTTTCAACGACCGATCGCTTACCAACACTGGTCAGATGTTTTGGACATTATCCCGAGCATCATCCACGTCTTGAAGCCAGCAGAGAGCCTCCCAGCATGATAGCACCCTCTCCAGCTATATCCCCATGTCGAAGGGGCTAAGCAAGCAACTGCATAATATGCTGGAGTCAGAGGAGCATGCGAGGGGCGTAGGCTCCATGTTAGATGAGATGGTGGAAAAATGGAGGGATAGGATGGCTTGGGTCCTCAAGCCAACTCCAGGACGAGAAAGCGATTTGGCAGAGGAGACAGTCTACGAGACGTTCCATGCTGCCACAATATTGGATCCTCGGTAAGAAAACTTCTTGTGTTAAAATTTAAAGTTGTTACGAATTGTTACACACTTAAATTATTAAACAAAAATAAAATGTATTTGTAAAAAAAAAATTGTAGTAAGTACTACTGTAGTTATAGCTTGTATTCATAATTTCATATATCTAAATTTCAAAACGCTTGTTATTGTATATAAGGTGATATAGAAAATTAAAAAAATACAATAGACAAACATGATTCAATTTCAAGGGCAGGTTATTAACTTTTGAAAAGCAATGTGTCACTCTCATATCGGGCTGTTGTTCGGCTCATTCAGGAATTTGCAAGTACTGCTTCTGCCATTCCTAGCACATGACCTATTCATGACCTTATATTCTTTCAATTTTCATTTCTTGATATTAGGTACAAGATGAAGTACCTAACTTAAACACCTTGACAGTTTTTGATGTTCATAAAATTTGAATTGCAATTCTAATGTACTACGTAAATCACAACTTAGCACCCCTTAATATGATTCTATTTAAATATAATAAAGACTACCATCAATACAATACCCGTTCCCACTCTAAATTCCATTATCCTGTAGCATTCAATCAGTCAACCCTTTATTCATTTAAATCCACTGGTCATCGAATATGGAATTCCCTCCCTTGCAATGTAATTTCTAGCACAAATGTAACTGCATTTTAACTTAAAAGAACACTTGTAATTATGTATGCCAACTAATCACAGAATTTTATTTCCACACCCTTTCCCTGCCCCCCCCCCTCCCCTGTAGGTTTACCGTCTTTAATATTTTCCTATGTATTGTTTGTGTTTATTATTTTTACCTTGTCACTTTTATGTACGTTTATATATACATGTATGTGGTCATGCATCATGAGCTCGCCCCCCAAAAAGGGTGGTGCTGTTACACATTTTGACTTTGTGCTATAGTAATTCTTAATTATTTTCAACACCATAGAGGCTATTCCAATAAATTTAGTATCATTTTAAAGCTGAATTAATAAGGCAATAGCCTGGAAAGTTTCATTGCTATGGACTTTATAGAACTTGAGTTATAGCTCTCAAAAGTCAGGACACCAGAGGTGATGAGGGGTGGTGCCGGAAGCGGCGCTGCCTGTACAAAGTCAATGGGAAAACGCAATTTTGGGGAAAACTCAATATTTTTGTCAAAACTTGGCCTAAACGTACAAACTTGGTATCAAATTAGAGTTAACATACTCTTACTTTACTGTCTAATGATTGAAAAGTAGGTTTGGCCATGTCATAGACCTGTGTGATAAGGTTGAAACATAAAAATCTGATAAATTTGTTTATGTCTTAATTTTGAAATTTCTTCCAGACTGAAACATATTTGAATGACAGTTATTGTTAGCACTAAACTTGCGTCAATTACAAAAAAACAAACACTTCCTACAATTCTGAGGGGATGAAAATACTGCTCAGTATTAAGGCAAATCATCCAAATTATTAACTGACAAAGGTCTCTTGCATGTCATCATCACTTGGCAGATCATTGTAATAAGAGCCTCAGTAAGCAAATTGTGTAACTTAGATTTCAATTGTTACTTTTCCTTTGAATTGTTTTTGTACCTACATGTACCATCAATTCCTTTTAAAATGTTAATAACTTAAAAATTCTGATGTACAAGGCAAAGAAAACCCAACAAATGTTGGTATTGCAAGCATTATAACACCTGATATTTTTATAGTATGCGATTCCTGTAACGCATGATATTTTTGGCTAAAGTCAGGGTCATTTTTCAGATCATTAATTGAACATGAACCCTACACAATCATATATTGTTAGAAAGGTCTGAATGTGTTCTGTCATAATATAGCATTATTTTTGTCATAGGGGGACTACACAAAATTTTATAACAAAAACCATGAGATTAAAAAAATATCAGAATTTCCCTATTCAAGTCCATGTAAAACTGTTGCCTTACACCTAATGCTATTTTTGAGTGCAGATTTGGATTCCTTGTGCAATTTCCTTTCAGAAAATGTATACTTTTGCTATCATAGGGTGTATACTTTGTCAGATAAATGTTTTTAAAGTTGAAAGTGCGTCGCGAAAGCAAAAATCACCATGTAACGCAAAAGGGGGCGACCTCATGACGCATGACCATATATATGTATTGGGTGTCCCACTCATCAAGCTTTTGCTTTTAGGGGCACCCTAATCATTTAATCTATACTGTACATTTAACCCTGAAAAGACTGGGGGGGGCTGATTCAGCCCCCCCCTCGACATTTTTCTTGATAAATCCGCTGCGCGAAATTTTTTGACCGCGGCACTCGCTGACTTTTTACTTTCAAGTCTCGCGCAACTTTTGAGACCAAAATTGTGACCCCCGGGTACGCGGTTCCAAAATTACGCAACATTTCGTAAGTGCATGCAGACCCAAAATTACTCAGAAACGTGAATTTGTGTACAAATCCAATGCAAATAGTTTTCTTAGCCAAATTTCATAAATGTTTCATTATTTTTCCTTTTACTGCTTAAAATCAATTAATTTTATCTTGTTTATGGTCAAAATAAATTCCCCAACAATTTCCATTGAAAAAACAATAAAAAACAAAAAGTTGAAAAACAAAGAAATACATAAGAAATTTAGAAAACAATAGAATACATAAGAAAATAAATTTGATTTTGAAATTTTTTTAAAATCAATTTGATCAGATGCCTATCTAGAGTATGTGAAACAAAAATTAGCATTTCAGGGGCATTATTTTATTAATTAGAGCAAACTTATGATTTTACGCATAAATTAGCATAATTAATGAGACACAAGATTTTTTGCTGAATTTGATGTTGTAGTTTTGTAGATAATGCCATGGGTAACGCGTGTGCCAATTTTCGTCGCGATCGCGCGATCAACGGCCAAGATCATAAGGGGGGGCTGAATCAGCCCCCCCCCCAGTCTTTTTAGGCGTCGAAATAGCCCAGTCTATTTAGGGTTAAGTATGATATTGTATATATTTTGGTTTGTATATTGATTTTTTTAAATGATTGAATAAAATGAATTCAATTGAATGTCTACACAGCAGCTCAAAAACAAAGACTACGAGAAATATAAGAGCATAAACAAAAAGACTGACTTTATACAGTCCATGCTATACGTCTTTGTTCATCATTGTACAGCATTTGTAGTAAATGTGGACATAAGAAACCTATTCAAACATCCAGAATTTGTAGCTGCAAAATTTGAAGCTGCAAAAAGGTCGAGATGTAAACATTTAGGAAAATTCTATGGTTTTGTTTGTTGTTTGAAATGCCGAATATATAATAATTATTACTATAATAAAAATGACTTTGGTTATGTCACATATTACATCATCATTGTATGATGGTACTTGGCTCCACAGAGGATTCAAGTCCTCCAAAGGAATAGGGGTATTGATGTCTGTGAATAGTGGTGAAGTATTAGACATCAAGGTAGTCAAAGGAATGTCTAGAATGAAAGCGTATGAAAGCCAAAAATTATGACTGTGATGATGATGATATGATTGGGCACTACAATCATTTAGAGGGAAACAAGAACCCTAGCACTTATGAAGGTATGAAGAGGATTAGAGCTCGAAGCAGCTCCAGAAATTTATAATAATAATAATAATAGGTCCATTTATATAGCGCAGCTACTATGTGCATATACTCTACTGCGCTTTGATAATTGGTATCATATTATTACCCCGGCTGTAGCTGAGCCGCCATATTGATATTAATAAATTTGGGAAATCACTAAAAACGGCACTATACTTCCATGTTGTGTGATGGTGACAGCAGATCGCCAAATGATCCAGGATAAACATAAGCATTATGATGATGTTGACATTGAAAAATTAGTGTTTTAATCATTCAAGAAACGAATGGAGAAAGGGTCTTGGGAACCTAAGTGTAGAGCTCTGTCATCAAGGGCGATGCATCAGTATTTTGACCACCATCTTGAATGGCTATAATCAAGTCAAGACCCAGAAGTGATTGCATAATCCGTTGAAAACTGTAAACTGTGACATTTTGGCAGGCTTGTATCATACAGTTGATCAAGTGAAGCACCAGCACCAATCAATGAAAACAAGATAGTGTATATGGTGGCACATGCATGAATGCAATGGGACTGTTAGTGGTTGAGAAACCAGGAGTATTCGAAGGAGTTCCTGAAGAAGCATATACCCTCATTGCATTCCATGCATTTTAGCTTGCTGCAAGAAAAAGGGTAAGGTCACCAGACACATATGTCCTGGTCATGGCTATGTGAATGCCAAAGAGTTCAACAATAATGATGGACTGTGGTTCTTCCAACGAGATAAGGATCATCAATGTCACCGACATTGCAGTACTGCTTGAACAGACCCAGGCAGGATTGAGCGGAGCTTTGATTGCATTCCAAGTACAATACCGGGTGCAACTTCGATTCCTTGTTCTATGGGAAAAGGCAAAGCTTCTTAGGAAAATACCATTGCAAAAGAAAGACCATCCAAGATGAAACTAATTGTAAGAGGATCATTCTCAAAGTTGTGTTTCATTTTGATTGGTTGCTCAAAGTTGTGTTTTATTTTGATTGGTTGAAAAGCAAACAGATCTGATTGTTACTATGGTAGTTATCAGAAAAAAATTTGTAATAGATCATGAAACACTGCAACAAATCTGCCCTTACCTCTTAATCTCAATGATATTAATGAAGGTGGTACCTATCTGACCATTAAAGAGAATTCAACCCGGGAATTTCTTTATCATTTTTAAATGATAATTAATCTGATTAATTTGATACCAAATTCATCCGAATCAGTAAAGTGAGACTTGAGTTATTGGAAGATTACAATACCTCCAAAGGAGGTCTTTCAATTGTCATCTGCAGCTAATGCTAGTCGCCATTTCTAGTAGACCTCCAGCGAAGGTATGACATATGCCATGGACAACTTTAAGCCAAGAGAGCTGAACAGTCCGCCGCAAGAGATAGCAAACAACCCATTTCCACTGGTTCGCTGTGCAATTTGCCGAGCAAGATGGTTTTTTGTCAGGCATATGGTTGCACTATTAGAACTGGAAAGAAGAGTGGAGAGAAATCTATCAACAGATATCTGAATCCAAAAACAAGACAAGAGTCCTTTAAGAAAAGGGCAGCAGTTGTAAGAGTAGAAAAGTTCTTACAAAAGGATATCAATGGACACAAAATTACCAGATTCACAGAGATCATTTCTTGGAGTCTGACTACAAAGTTGATCTATATGAAAAACTGATGGGCACTTGACCGCAGGTGATACGAAAAGACGACGTTGTCCCGTCCTTATTTTCTTTTTCATCTGAACCATGGTCTACATCACTATCCAAAGGGATCTGCTCAGGCTAGAAATAAAGAGGTATGTTTATTATAAAAAGTATGATTTTTGTATATACTGATATGTTGGCGCTAGCAAGTAGAGTGCGACAGTTGCTGGCAGCCATCTGACCGGGGCGCTCCAGGCTTTCAAATAATCTTAACATTTTAGTCTCAACAATTAATTATCATTTGATCTTTTGCAAAACACTTATTAATTGATATTCATTATTTCTTTTCTGTTTAATGGATAGTGGTTAGAATTATTGCACAATTTTATTTAAAGTTTGATTTCTCGCAATGAAGTAGAAAAGCTAGCTTGTTAATAACCAGAGGAAAGACATCAAAGTTCTCTCAAAAGGATCTATAATACTACATGGATAGGCTGCTTAAAGCATGTATTACAGTAATACATTATCATCAAAAAGTCAATTTACTTGATGAGACCAATTTTCAGACCGAGCATTATACTGGGACATACATGCTGCCATTTTTCATGTACTCATTTTTCTAAGAAATCATTTTCTCGTGCAATTCAATTACCGATATAATTATTGCAGGTTTTCTAGTTATACTTTAAAGGACAAGTCAACCCCAACAAAAAGTTGATTTGAATAAAAAGAGAAAAATCCAACAAGCATAACACTGAAAATTTCATCAAAATCGGTTGTAAAATAAGAAAGTTATGACATTTTAAAGTTTTGCTTAATTTCACAAAACAGTTATATGCACTCCTTGGCTGGTATGCTAATGAGGAGACCATGACATCATCCACTCACTATCTCTTTTGTATTTTATTATATGAAATATTCTAATATTCTCCTCATTGACAAGTGATACAACGTTTAATTCCTCCCTGAACATGTGGAATTAGCATTATTTAATACTATATGGCTCAGTCAAGTTGGTCCTTATTGTCAGATCTATAAAAAATGAAGTATTGTAGAATTCAAACCATAAAAAACAAAATAGTGAGTGATGGACATCATTGACTGACTCACTGAGTTGTGCATATCACTGTTTTGTGAAAAATAAGCGAAACTTTAAAATGTCATAACTTTCTTATTTTACATCCAATTTTGATGAAATTTTCAGCACTATGCTATTTGAATTTTCTCTGTTTATTAAAGTCAGCATATTCCTGGGGTGGACTTGACCTTCAACACACACACAATTAAACATGTCACATCAGAGTATACAAGTCCATTCAACAGATTCATAGTTGGAAAAACACACAAAAATTCAACAACAATATCTAACAAAAATAAACCAAGCTGCAATAGAAAATAGATGGCAAATTCCCCCCCCCCATTTTTTTTACTACAGATGCTGTGATGTACCAACATTTAAAGTTATATTTGCATCTGTTGAAATACTTGACAAACCTCTCGGGTGATTCTTTATTTTGAAGTATTTCACAGCTGCTCTACCTTGCTACTACTGTTGAAGATTTGTCAAACATCGCTTGAAGTCATCTTTCTTGGAATGAAATAAGGAGAGAGCTGTTCTGCTCTGCTGCCATTGTCATTGTGCTCAACACAATGTCTTGCCAATCTCCTTGAGAAAGTACAACAAAGAATGATGGATTCTTTGCCATGTAGCTGTAGTCAATGTTCTCAGCATCATCTGAATACTGCTGAAGATTCTCTTGCGGGTCTCTTCCTGAAAAAAAGATGTGAAATGGCTGTCAAAAACATGAATGTCAAGATAAAAAATATCAAAAATGAAATAATTTTTTTTTTTTTTTAAATATTTTTCAGTAACTTAAATGTATGATATAATGTCAAAAAATAATTGTGACCTATCATTTTTTCTGTATTTCAGTAATTTTTTTTTTTCAGTAATGGCACAAAGGTATTTTGAGGGCTTAATACATGCAGTGTATATACTATTTATCACTTTTCAAAAAAAAAAGTTATAAATATTTGTGAGTGCATTATTAGCAGTCGTTGAAAAATTATGTTGTAATAATGTATTTCCGATGAGACCTTTTGGATTTGAATACACATTTGTTTTGTGGTGATTTGTGAGATGTGCACGTATGTACTGTATATGTATAATACACTGCTTCTGAACAAGACCATTTCAGTACTTCAAAATCTGAAAATCAGTATTTTGGTGAGGAAATCAACACCTTTAAAGAGATGCTGCAAGACAACACATAAAATTGAAACTCATAAATCAGTATTTTGCATAAACCATCAGAATTCTCATCATTTTCCAGTACTAGTTGGCAGCTCAGTTAGGGGTAATATAGCAATGATTTTATTTCAAAATCAGATGTTGATTACCTGTGATCTGCATTGCCATTATAAATGTTCTAAGTATACCTTAATGACTTACTAAACCTCACCTAAGATTCTCTCTTAAAAAAATAATGTGAGGAGTGAAGGATGTTCTGCCCAGCTGCCATAACTAAAGTTCTCAGAATCCCTTAAAATATTTTCTCAGCCACTCTGGGTCATCTGTCGATGTTCTCTGCATTGCTTGAAGACCCTTTTTTTTAAAGATGATGATTAAAGAAGTGATGGTGGATTCTTTGCCCTGCTGCCATAATCAATGTTCTCAGTATAATCACCTGAATGCCTGCTGAGCTTTTCTTATGGGTCACTACCTGGAAATGATGTGAGATGTCCGTTAACCCTTAATTTCAAGAAAAGGGGAGGGGGGCAATTATAAAAAAAGGAATATACTTCCAAAATATAACGTTGTCACTACACTTAACAATATGACGTCAAAAATATTGTTCCTCTGTTAAAAGTTATGAACTATTATTTTTCTGATAAACTGTAATCAACTTTTTTCTCATTCAGAAAAATATACAAGTGCCAAAAGTCTTTTTGAGTGCTTTATGGCAACAGTGTAGCAACTATTCCTAATTTTCTTCAAAGGTAGTTTATAAATATTGATTCATGAACGAAATACAAACAGCAATTGGATAACAGCAGTGTTGTAATTTTGTTTTTCCAACAATTGAAAGACTATATGAATTAAAAAAAACCATTCATTTTCTGGTGACTTGTGAGTTGTACTTGGATGCATGTAAGCACTGGGCAGGATTTTGGGTGTACAGCAATAGAGTTGTTTCGAAATCAAAATAAAAGCATCTGCGATCTGCTCTGCCATCATGTTATCAGTAGAAACAAACTAAACCTCACCTGAGATTGTGATGGATGCTCTGCATTGTTGCAAAAGCTCACAGCATATTTGCTCAGCCAATGCTGGTCATCTGCTCAGCCACTGCTGGTCATCTGCTCAGCCACTGTTGGTCATCTGCTCAGCCACTGCTGGTCATCTGCTCAGCCACTGCTGGTCATCTGCTCAGCCACTGCTGGTCATCTGCTCAGCCAATGCTGGTCATCTGCTCAGCCAATGCTGGTCATCTGCTGAGCCAATGTTGGTCATCTGCTGAGCCAATGTTGGTCATCTGCTGAGCCAATGTTGGTCATCTGCTCAGCCACTGTTGGTCATCTGCTCAGCCACTGTTGGTCATCTGCTCAGCCACTGTTGGTCATCTGCTCAGCCACTGTTGGTCATTTGCTCAGCCACTGCTGGTCATCTGCTCAGCCACTGTTGGTCATCTGCTCAGCCACTGTTGGTCATCTGCTCAGCCACTGTTGGTCATTTGCTCAGCCACTGCTGGTCATCTGCTCAGCCACTGTTGGTCATCTGCTCAGCCACTGTTGGTCATCTGCTCAGCCACTGTTGGTCATCTGCTCAGCCACTGTTGGTCACCTGCTCAGCCACTGTTGCTCATCTGCTCAGCCACTACTGGTCATCTGCTCAGCCACTGTTGGTCATCTGCTCAGCCACTGCTGGTCATCTGCTCAGCCACTGTTGGTCATCTGCTCAGCTAATGTTGGTCATCTTCTCAGCCACTGTTGGTCATCTGCTCAGCCACTGTTGGTCATCTGCTCAGCCACTGTTGGTCATCTGCTCAGCCACTGCTGGTCATCTGCTCAGCCACTGTTGGTCATCTGCTCAGCCACTGCTGGTCATCTGCTCAGCCACTGTTGGTCATCTGCTCAGCCACTGTTGGTCATCTGCTCAGCCACTGTTGGTCATCTGCTCAGCCACTGCTGGTCATCTGCTCAGCCACTGTTGGTCATCTGCTCAGCCACTGTTGGTCATCTGCTCAGCCACTGTTGGTCATCTGCCTGGTCAATTGTCGGCATTCTCTGCATCTCTTGAGACTTGATCCTTTTTCTAGAGATAGGTTTATTCAGGGAGTGATAAGGATTCTCTGTCTCGTGATAGTTGTGGCCAGTCAATGTTCTCAGCATCACTTGAATACTGAAGCTTCTCTTATGGGCCTCTTCCTGGAAATGATGCGAAATGTCTGCAACCCTGAAAGCCGATAAATAAGAGAAATAATAAATATGAAAAAAGGTAAATCAGATATCTATATTTTAAATCTCTAGCACAGGTTGAACTTAACTTATGACATAGGGTTTCTTTAAATAATTACGATACATACATTTTGAAAAAAAATATTCTACTCTTACGTTGCCATCTCACCCATTTGTTGGTACCTAAAGTACGACATGTAGAGGGCGGCATGATGTTGCCGCCCTCTATATGGGCGTCATGTTGTTGATGCCCTCTACAAATATGTCTTAGCTTAGCTTTTAACAAAGAGGACAAGATGGCACATCTGTAGGTTACATCCCATAAATTTCTCGATTTTTTTCAATGTATTTGTTAAAAAGCGAAATCCATATAACGGAAATGAAGTTCTAGCATTCGATAGTGAATGATGGAGCCACCTGGCTTAGCCAGGAGGCTCCTGCAGAGTAAAAATAATTCACTAACGTGTGCTTACTCTCCACAAAGCCAGGAATTGTGTCCCATTCATGTGCGTGTACCGCGAAAAAAACTGAAATTTTCGCCCCCGACATTTCTATTTTCCTTCTAAAAATAAAAGATCTGGCCATAAAATCGTGAAAATGGAATATAACTTTATTTCCAACATTTCTACAATATTGATTTCATTTCTAATCAAGAAGTCATAAAAAAAAAATGAGAATATTATGAAAAGACGGGGAAAAATTTTGTAATGTAAAAATGCAAAGAAAACTGATGTGTGCCCCTTCTTAATCAAATAAGAACTTTGAAGACTTTTTTTTCTGTATGGGTCGAAATGTCTTTCTTTTGCGGTTGAAGACCTTTTTTCTGGTACGAAATCCTTTATTTGTGGTTGAAGACCTTCCTTTTTTTTTTGCTTGTCAAATTTTTTTCACAGACAAAATTTGCCCTCTTTTGGATTCTTTGAAAATCCTCGGTACACCGCTGGAAAGAAGTCGCCGCCAATGATGAGTGAATGGAGTGGTGAGTTTAAGAATTATGGCGTCTTTTGGAGGATTCCTACCAAGTACCAAGTAAACCAGGATAGTACCAATTAATCCTCCTTCCTAATGATCTAATAAACTTGTCCTTAGCATCAAAAGAAGCCCCTGAATTTTATCCATACATCCCACCCAAATATCGTATGACTTACCACACCGACCATGCAGCCGCCATTCGGCCCCAGACCATCGGCCAACCCACCGGTCGACCTGCCGCTCACACCGCGTGGACGGACGGTAGTCCGAAGACGAAGCAGAACATGATACACTTAATGACAGCTCTGCATTTTTAAATTTTATCCGACAGTTACCATAGTAACATTGCTTCTCAGCTTATCAAAATGTAGGAAAGTTGTCAGATTTGACGACTCGGCGGACAAAAGTGCAAAAATGTAGATAAATTGAACAGCTCGGAGCGAGCCGCGGGTGAACTGCGGCGGCTGCGTACCGGTATGTACTAGGGAGCTGGAGATAAGTGATAGCATCTCAGTACAGTCTACATTATATCTAGATATATCATCATTTTCTGAATCAGGGGGTGCTGGGGCATATATTTGAAGACCAAGTGAAGCACTCTCAAGATTTGTTTCTGGGGCCGGGGATGCACAGCATTGAATGAGCAATGAAATGTGGAAAGCATACAGTAGTGCTATGGAGATCATCGCTGAATGTGAATAGCGCCGTCTATGGAGCACAGGCTCAAATTCCTCCAGTAAATTGGAAAAAAAAGAGAGTTCAAACCATAAAGATATATACTAAGGTCTATCTCTATGGTTCGAACTGTGAAATTTCAAATACCCCATCTTGGCATTTGCACATAGAAAAACATAGGATAACTCAAAACAACATTGATCTATTTCTTCGACCCCGTGAATAATTCCATTTTTTATACATAAATTTCTCATATATTTCATTTCTATCTTGTGAATATAGGCCTACACCCTGGACCTATATGTTTCATTTCTCTCGTGTTGTTAGTAAATTACATCATTACGTCACTTTGATATGTTTCGATCTTTCCACTTGGTCGAAATTCATTCATTTATTTCTATACGATTCCCGACATGAGTATTCTTTTTACATAAATATCTGATATTATTCTCATGTTACAATATAAATGAATAAAAAAAGAAAGAAATCCATTGACCAGAATAAAAAAAAACATGTAAAATAAGGTATCTTTTTATTAAGACGCCAAAATATTTGCTTCGTCTATTAATTAAAAATGAGAATATGTTTATACCCAAGGGCGACTCCAGCTTTCACCAAAAGTGGGCGGGGCGGAAAACATTTTATCCACATTTCCTCCGATTTGCCGCTATCTGATTTTCATTGTTGCGTTTCTTTTTAAGGGGTGGTCCTGCATCACAGATTGGTTGTTACATAAGGCATCCCATTGGCGGCGGAAGCCAATAAATTTAGGGGGTGTCCACCTGAAATTTTGGGATGGACACATGTAAAAAATAGGACAAGCGCCCCAAAAATTTTTGAGAAGCAAAAAAAAAAAAAAAAAAAAAAAAAAAAGGTCATCAATCTAAATTTTAGGGGGGGACAACACACGTGTCAAGGGGATCCACGTGAATTTAGGGGGGGACGCAGGAAAAAAAAATTGACAAGCAAAAAAAAAAAAAAAAAAAAAAAAAAAAAGGTTATCAAAACAAAATTTAGGGGGGGACCGTCCCCCCCACCTAAAATTTAGGGGGGGACACGTCCCCCCCGTCCCCCCCGCTTCCGCCGCCTATGATAAGGCATCCCATAATGTCTGAGTAAATAATACGATCGCGAAGCGAGTTAATTTTTACATATTTTCTAAAACGTATTTAGCCCTGAAAATCGACATTTTAACATGAATATGATGGGTATCTAACAATAAAAATTGATGCGAGCCCAAATTTCCGCGAGCTGAAAATTTGAAAACTAGTCATTCTAAGCGCTTTTTATAACCATGAACAGGTGGGCATATCTAAGTAAAAAAAAAATGATGTGAGCTGGAATTTTTGTTCAGCTTAAGACCAAACCCGGGACATTTTTAGGCACTTTTTGTAATACGGGACGTGTGTACAAAACAATATTGATTCGAATGCGAAGCGCGAGTACACGATTTGTTATATGCCAACTGGAATTTTTTTTTGGCAATTTAAGCACGTTCTTAAGAAATAACAGTATGTGAATATCAATAAGCAGTTATTTCGAGCGCGAACCGCGAGCTGAATTTCTTCGAGATTTAGACCTAAGAACAGAATATTCTATGCACATAATTTTTGGATTTGATGGGTAGGCCTATCTTCCAAAATGAATGATGCAAGCGCTGGGCGGCAGCTGAGTCTTCTTGATAATCTGACCTGTAAACAACATTCCCCTCGTTTTTAAATGAAGAAAAAGCTGTATATCTCAATGAACAATAAATGTGAGGCGCGAAGAGTTAAAGTTTGTTATTCTGACCTTTGAAATTATGAAAATAATTCTAAAAAAAGAAAAGCACGAAAGAAAAAAAAACAAGGAGAATAACATTTCTAAGCATTCCCTCATACTTTGAATGCCTGCATTATTATATGCCTACCTTTAAACGAGACATCGTAAAAAGAAGCAATATTCGATGCTAGTGACCCTCAACATCAAGTCCCTGTCAATTTCCTCCATAGAAAAAGGGGCATTCATATCACATTTAGTTGTTATGGATACATTCATTTGTTTCTTAATTACATACCGTAGCATGTTATTGGTCATCACGGATCATCAAGGTCAAACTGTCTCAAGCGTTTGTCTTTGACATCCATCAATAAACTGCTCAGCATTATTATTTGTCTTCATTAAATTATAGAGACAAAGATGAATAATATTTATCTATTATCTATGTTGATTTTTTTTACATGTTGTTAAAATGTGATTATATGATCATAGGCGGCGGAGCAGAGGAATATCTTTTGTGTTTGGGGGGCGCAACAATAGCCGCCCCCCCAAACACAAAAGATAATCCTCTGTTCCGCCGCCAATGTATATGATACCATGATATTTACTTCATCATTATTGTAATTATGATAAACTTGAAGTCGAAATGAAACAAATTAATGAATGGAATTGAATTTTGTATGAAGCCTGGCGCACCATGGATAATTAAACTGATCTTCATTGTAGAAAATATGAATTATTATACACATGTGGTTTCATCAAGACGAAACTTTAATCTATTCTCTTATTACTACTTAAGTATAGCCAAAAATAATTAATGTCAAGCTCGGATCCCAGAATCACTGCCGTAGCCGAGAATTTTTAGTATAATGCGGTGTCAAAGGCGAAAGAGGGTGGCGACCGAGCGGGGAAGTGTGTAAGGGGTAAATTCTCCAAAATATAATATCAGAAATGCTGATAATAATAATCAAAATAGATCCTTGGCATACAAATTAATACGTGGTCACTGCTCTTCGTTGTTACCCAACAGAATGTTAACCTAATTCCGTTCATGGGACTGATACCTGATATACGAGTGTGCTTAAATACTTTATTAACGCTGTACTAAATTGGCACCGTCACTATCATGACTACACACACTTTATAGCCTTAAGGCCCATTGAATTATTTATACATGCCTTTCAGGGGCTTAAGATTCGTGAGAAGAATTACCATTAAATCTGCCCGATCTTATGAGAGCTTCAATTATTCATAATCCGTTGGGGGTGACGCCACAAGAAAGCGTTGGATGGATTGCGATCAGCAAATCTAACAATCTTAATCAAAGATAAGGTTGTCGAGAAGAAATTGAATTCCAAGTTCGTGCCTTTGGAAGAAATTGTATGGGTTTTCTGATTTTGTGAAGTCTTTCTTGAAGGCACAGACATAGGAGAGACCTATTTTTTTATGAACTCTGTTCTATTTGTAGGTCTAACTCCAATACTACTTCATTACGTCATTATATCTATATTAACAAGGGCGTATCTTGGGGGCAGGGGCACGAGCCCCAAACTGCACTTCGAGAGAGGCGCATCAACCTCACAGAAACAAAAACAAATAATTAAAAAAAAATAAATGCTAATGAATCTATATAGAGGATTCCCCCCCCCCCACGAAGGTGATTTTAATGCATCAAACTTAATCTTCATAAGCTTAAAAGGGAACACATTTGTGCTTCCCCGCATGATTCCTCTCAAAATCATATTGCGCCCTTATAGTTCGTAAAACGCGATTTTTTTGGGGGGGGGGTGGGCAGAAGGGAGGGGGGGGGGCTTGCTAACATTTTCTGCACGCCACTGACATAAGGGATCCATTCAACGTGTTTTCTAAATATTCACAATATACATACATGCATCATTGTATTAAGAATCATTGTGCTCGTCTTTTTTAAATTGTAATCATTTCCTGTATAAAGAATTGGTGGATTTCCATAGTTGAGATATCACATTCTGAATATAGTCTCTTCTCATGTTACAAGGTTATCATACTCTGCTTTCTGTTTTTCTTTTTTAATGAAGTATTTATTCATTTTTTTCTTCTCTTCTTTTTCCTTTTTCTTCTTCTTCTTTTTCTTCTTCTTCTTTTTTTTCTTCTTCTTCTTCTCCTCCTTCTTTTTCTTCATCTTCTTCTTCTTAGTAGTAGTAGTAATATAATCATTATCATTATTTTATTTATCATTACCATCATTTATTTTATCGCATCATCATCATTATATTAATATTCTTCGCTATCTATTCTTCTTCTGTTTCCCATTTCCCATCTCCGTCGTTGGCAAACAAGTAATTGTTCACCCCTTCTTTTGGAATTCATAAGAGTCAGCGCGTAGTTCGGTTTTATGGATTATCGTATTACGCATTGGCTGTCATTTCGCCCACTATTCATGCAACAAATATAATAAATATTTAAAGACAGTTCCAAGGCACTTACAATATCTCAGGTAAACCTCATTCTGACATGTAGTGAGAATTTATTCTTAAAATGAAATGGCTGTAAGATTTGGAAATTATCATTTTCCCCTTCAGTATCCATTATTCAAGAAGGATTATCAAACTGCATGGTTCTAATTCGTGCTATATTTGATATATAAACACGGAGATCTTTAAAAATATCCATTTTATGAAATAAAAGGGGAAGAAAAATGTAGGGGATAAATACATTTAAAAAATCGCAGCAAATGACTGTCAGATTAATGTTCTAAAATGATTAAACAAAATGTAATAAAAAAAAATGGACCCCAAAGCCACTCAAGGGCAAGAAAGAGAGGGGAAGCTCGACGGGTGGGCAGAATGAGGGTTTCTTCTTCTTCTTCTCCTCCTCCTTCTTTTCATCCTTCTTCTTCTTCTCCTCCTCTTCCTCCTTCTTTTTCTCCTCCTTCTTTTCATTATTCTTCTTCTTTTCCTCCTCCTTCTTTTCATCCTTCTTCTTTTTCTCCTCCTTCTTCTTTCCTCCTTCTTTTCCTCCTTCTTCTTCTTCTTATTTTCCCGCTCCTCCTTCTTTTTCTTCTTCTTCTCCTCCTTCTTTTCATCCTTCTTCTTCTTTTCCTCCTCCTCCTTCTTCTTCTCCTTCTTCTTCTGCTCCTCCTCCTTCTTTTCATCCTTCTTCTTCTTCTTTTCCTCCTCCTTCTTTTCCTCCTTCTTATTCTTTTTCTCCTCCTCCTTCTTCTTTCCTCCTTCTTTTCATCCTTCTTCTTCTTCTTTTCCTCCTCCTTCTCCTCATTCTTCTTCTTCTCCTCCTTCTTTTCATCTTTTTTCTTCTTCTTCTCCTCCTCCTTTTCTTCTTCTTCTTCTCCTCCTCCTTCTTTTCATCCTTCTTCTTCTTCTCCTCCTCCTTCTTTTCATCCTTCTTCTTCTTCTTCTCCTCCTCCTTCTTTTCATCCTTCTTCTTCTTCTTCTTCTCCTCCTCCTCCTCCTCCTCCTTCTTCCTCTTTAATATTATTATCGTTATTGTTATTATTATTATTGTTATGATTATCATTATCACTATTATTCATCCTCCTTATCTTCTTCCTTGTATGGTTTAATGCAGATCTTTTTTTCAAATTCATTCCTCGTCGTTGTATTTCGCTTTCTTTTACTGCACTACACGAGACTTTATCAATGAAATATACTGTTTATTTCATTCTTGTGAAAAACTTTCTGTTCATTACTTTCATTGTTTCTTTATACTTTCTATTATATTAATGATTTACAAAAATACGCTTAATATTTCGACCTGACGTATATATTCCCCATTGTTTGGCTACAAGCAATATTTTTCAATGCGATTGCACTTACTTTTTCCATAAATTATTTCCTTGTATATCCATATCTTTATACACTTAACAGACAGGTGAGTTGTACTGTTATCAATACAATGACGGTCTTATACCCATTTTCACTTTGTGTAACGTCATAAAATGAAATCTTCCTTTCAATAATGTTCATGAAATCGGATGTTTATTTCAGGTCGGTACATGTTTGAAATCTTGGGACCGTTTTATGAAAGTTGCAGGAAGGTTGTTATGACCGTTATTCGACAGTTTTCATAGAAACATCAAAGTCAAAATCATTCGAGTCATAAAATGGGAAGAATATGAGAATATAAAAACATTGCATTGAAGAGAGATAACGATCTTGCTACGGACTGACTTTGTCTTAAAAACATGAATTGGTGCAATCAGAGTAGACTCCAGTGGGGCTTCAGTTTGCATGGCCTAACTTCAAATTTGCAACCCTGCACTCAGAATATCCTTTGGGCTTCTCCTGACAGATCCTCAAGTGTAAAGACACAAAATAAAGAGGATTAGACGGTAGAGGGAATAGTAGAGATAGAGAGAGAGAGAGAGAGAAGATGAGATGAGATGAGATGGCCTAGGAGGGAGCTTTATGATTGTGATGGGATATATAGAGAGGCAGGGAGAAAATATGAATAGAGAAAGATGCCTTCTCCCTCATAATTGGAATTAGAACAAATTGACGAGCGAAATAAGAGGATAACACTTCTCCTTAACCCCCTTAACGAGTTTTCACTGTGTGCAAATATAACCCCCTAAACAAGTTTTTTCGCGGGCTTTATTTACACATTTTAACCCATAAACAAGTTGTCGCCAGAATATGACCCCAGGGAAAAAGTTTGGGGAAAAAAATCATATCGTAAACATGTTTGGCTATTTAAAAAAAAGTTTTGGAAAAAAATACCCTAAATACGTTTGACCTTGCGATTGACCATTGACCGTGACTTTCAAAAACTAACCCTTTTTTTAAAATCGGTGTTTTCGATACCGGCCCTTAAAGGCCAAGTCCACCCCAGAAAATTATTGATTGGAATCGATAGAGAAAAATCAAACAAACATAACGCTGCAAATTTTTTATCAAAATCGGATGTAAAATAAGAAAGCTATGACATTTTTAACTTTTGCTTATTTTCACAAAACAGTTAAATGCACAACTCAGCAATATGGAAATGAGAAAGTCGATGATGTCCATCACTCACTATTTCTTTAGTTTTTCTTTTTGGTTTGAATTATACAATATTTCATTTTTTACATATTTGGCAACAAGGACCAGCTTGACTGAACCTTATTGTATTAAACAATGCTCATTCCACATGTTCAGGAAGGAATTAATCATTGTTTATTGAAAATGAGAAGAAACTTAGAATATTTCATAAAATAAAATACAAAAGAAATGGATAACATCATCAGTTCCCTCATTTGCATACTGACCAGGATAACTGTTTAGTGAAATTTAGCAAAACTTGAAAATATCTTAATTTTCTTATTTTTCATCCGATTTTGATGAAATTTTCAATGTTGTGCTTGTTGGATTTTTCTCTGTATACTCAAATCTACGTTTTGTTGGGGGTAGACTTGTCCTTTTAACGAATGCACGAGGGGCCCGCCAGTGGCGGCACCAAGGGGGGGCATTTGCCCCCCCACTCAGAAGCTTTGCCCCCCCAGTTGCCCCCCCAGAAATTTTGAGGACTTAAAAGAAAATTATACAGTAATTTGTAAATAAGTAGATGCTGTCGTACCACATATTCAAGCTCAGCTGTGAAGTGCTCTAAAATACCATTTTCTGCTCTTCAAAACTTGAAAATTTTCTCACTTAGTCGCTGTTGGCTTCCTCGCACACTATTAGTTTGTAATAAGTTTATATCGCTTGTTATATCTTCCATTAAGGCAGACATTTCAATGTGTGATACACAAGCTAATGTAAGTGTTAAACTACAGTACATGGCGTGTATTCTGTCGTCAGCAATGTTTATTCTTTGGGGGGGGGGCGTGGAGGACAAATACTCAAAGTCTGCCCCCTTCCTTGAAATAAATATGCATCTACTCATGTAAAATTTGGATTAAACTCATCGATTTGCTTCATTAACAAATAAGAATGCTTGAACTCTTCGTTCATAATTTGTCACCGTCATGGTTTTTAGTGAAAAAGTAAATAGGCTATGTAAAGATGTGCAATCTGCGATGGGTGTTCTGTCCCCTCCCTCTTAAATTTTCGACCTTTCCACGAGGGGAATGTCTGTATCTATTAGGCTATATTCTCATAACAAGACACCCAACTATAGTATATTTGAAAATAAACTTTACCCTGTGTATTAAAAACTTTCCTGTCTTCGGAAGAAAATTATTAGGCCTATGTATGAAAAAAATAAGATATGAAAAAGAGAACAGAAATTAAATATTGAAGTCTTTTACAATGCGATCATGCATTTTTTCTGATGTGATACAAAAATGTAAAAGTAGAATAGGTCTACGCCTTAAGATTACATATATGTAAATGTTCAGTTCATGATCTAGTTTTGATCAATAACTTTGCTCCATTAAGCATTACCTGATTTTACAAAAATTTCTGTTTATATCAAGTGTAACAAAAAAATGTTTATTGGGGCCACTAAAACTCGCGCTTCGCGCTCGATTTTTCCACACATGCAAAAAAAAATTTTGACTGCCCTTGCCCCCCCAATATTTTCTTTTGCCCCCCATTTGCCCCCCACTTTGAAAATCCTGGTGCCGCCACTGGGGCCCGCGTCCAAAACTGAAAAAACACCCCTTTAAACGCGTTTTTTTTTTTGGTCATCAGGCGTGTGTACAGCAAGAGAACACTCCCACCAAACCCCCGAATCCCAAACCGTTTTCAAAAGTTTAGTGGTACTACTCGTTGGCAATAATGCTTATCTTCTTAAATTTTAGCTTCCATTTCTCTCTGACAGATTCTTTAGATTGGAAATCAATCTATCCAAATTAGATTGAGAAAAAGACTGACTTCTAATTTTATTAGATTGAGATTTTTGATCGAATTTTGAAAAAAAAGTAGACAAAATAATTGCGAGGAAAAAAATCAATAGTATGAAGTCAAAACTCAATTTATTTGTTGGTCGAGAAAAAATGTGATATTCACTGGCCGAATAGTACGAAGGGGAAATCCAATGTCGAATCGTGCATGAAAATTTCATAGCATATGTGAAGAATATTAATGATGATATGATGATGATGATGATAATGATATATGATGACAATTAAAATAATAATAATGATATGCTAAATACTACTACTACTTAGAAGAAGAAGAAGAAAAGGTATGAATATTACGTTTTAAGCCCATCACGACCTCGACTATGATGTGGACGGCTTTTAATGACTAAATATGTTTGGTCATTGTCTTTTTTATTATGATTTTAAAGCTGAGATTAGATAATTCTAATGAAAGAAAATTGAATATAGAAAAGATAATACGAACCAAAGGTTTACCTTTCGACAGCCTTTATTGACTTCATATGAAAATTACATTCTTTTAGTGGCAAAGGCACAGATTCGACATGAAATTATAAATTTTGTGTACAAGTAATAACAATGTTCTTTTCTAATGCAGACTACAATTCCTTAGATTATGAACACACGTAATTTGGAATCTTGTAGTCTTTGTAATTTAATGATGAACGTCTGGTTGAAAGAAACAGAATCCAATTATTTTTGGAGTATAGGTGTATAGAACCTTCATTAACTTTCCCAATGGTGATGATGATGATCATCATCATTTTCTTAACGAGTGCAAAGATAGTTACCAAGAATGCTTGTGGCATTTCAAGAACATTTGTTTGAATACCTTACTAAAGGGAATATAGGTGCCATGGCCAGGGATCGAACTCCGAACTTTTGTGTGTCTAGTCACGTGCATAAGACCACTTGTCCACAGCACCTCCAATTATTCCAGTTTGATTTCGAATGTCAGGTTATACAGACAGTCACGCCAGCGAATTCTACTCCAAAAACGGCTGATGGCATGTCATTCGAAATAACGTACTAACATTTGATCAATCAGGACCCCGTTGCATGAAGTTACCATTATAACTTTGACATCCAATAAGTGTGACTTGCATGGAATACTGGTTTTTGATTGGCTGTTGATTAGCGTTACCATGGTAGTTACTATTGGATGACAACGATATCATAGTAGTACTTTTTATGCAACGGGCCCCTGAAGATGGTTTCGTTTGTGTGAATGTAGCATCATCCTCTTACTGTTCACAAAATGCACATATAACGGTTTAAGATTACTTTCTCAATATCGGATCGCTTTTGGGTTTCTGACTGCAGGAGATCGCGTTTTGACATTTTACCATTAGAAAGCACTTAACCTCTCCCAACTCGTAAATCGGCGAGTATCGGGTACTGATCTCGAGCGTAGCTATTCTTAACGTCGAATTTCAAATTTGCATTACTTGATGGCCAATTCTTATCGCACATATCAAATCCGCAATCCTTTTTCGTAGGCTTCGGTTTAACGGTGTTTCAAAAGATCAGGGCAATGGAGACAAGTAAGCTCCCCTCACATTGAATGAAAATCTTTGTTATTCCTATATCATGGTATATTTAGAAGGCTCCCCACTCCCTTCACCTTAAGTGAAGTTAAAAACGTTATTCCTTTTGAATACCAAGAGGAAGGGGGGGGGGGGTCGCCCACTACATAATTATTTGCTACGATGTGAGTTCACGAAAAAGTCTCGAAAAGTGTCTTTTTCAGCCCTTTAGGATTTTTTTTAAAAAGCTATATATACTTGTATCAGCGCCGTACCGAAGTTTAAGGTTCTGAATTACAAATTCTGTCTTCGACATCTTTAGTTTAGCATTGTCTAGTCTAATGACACGATATAAGCAAGGAAATACCACTTTATTTAACATGTCTCTCCTTGACTCAGATAGAATGCAATGTTTTCTTCGTGTTCTACGCCATTATAAGGAGGCAAAGCTTGGTTGCTTCTAGATTTATAGGTCGCATGGTTATAGTGTACACTTTAACCCATTGGTTCCAAGGATGCAATATCAAACCATTAAATTAAACTAATATTAAACAAGGTGGAATTCCTGTTTGGATGACAAACATCCTCTTTCTAGGGGGTGGGGTAAAATCTCAACATGCTTTTAAGATTTGATGAAATTGATATCATTAATTACATAATCACAAGTGGATACAAAAAAGAAGAGAAATTAGAGAAAGGCCTCAGAATAATGTAAGCATAAAAGCCAATGTTATCTTAAATAATTCACAAAAAAATGTTACTAATTAAAGTGGGGTTGTTAATGGCTCTAAAGTCGTAATTTAGCACTTTGATGATCTCTACCACTTGTTTTGCTAGCCTCCTATCGTTTTCCTTAAGCTCTGGTGGCCATGATTCTGGGGCGTGTATCTTTAAGATGACATCGTGTTATGACAGACTTAAGAAAGAAGAGAAAGATGAAGACGGCGAAGAACGTGTAGACGTGTTCATGTCATTCCCCATGGAATGAAGGAGGCATTGTGCCCTATTTCACGATAATTCATCTACACCCCTCGATCAGCCTTATCACATATTTAAATAAAAAGCCAAGATGTCGGAGCGAATTCTACGCAGAACGGTTTCCATGGCTTATGAAGTTTTTGCATTGAATTGGAGAAATAAAATAGTAAATGGTGCAAGTGAAAATTGCGAAATGGCATAGCTTTTTTGTTTGTTTGAAGGGAGCTTAGGTGCTGAATCACACACCTTCAAAAGTGTACTTCGATTATTATCATTCTTATTATCATTCTTATTATCATTATAATGAGCAATGAGCTTTTACTAATTTTCAATTTCAGTTCCACTCCCAACTCCCCAATTTTAGCATATTAGTCATTCGCAAACCAAAATGGGGCGACGGCGCGATAGTTATCTACACGGTGACAGAGTCTACGTGTCAATGAAATAATATCTCTCTTTTATCTCTCTCACTCTTCTCCTCTAACTCTCACTCCCCCTCTCTCTTCTCTTCTCCCATTTTCTATCAATACTATAAATTAACGCACTCCATGTATGTGAGAGTGAGCCTGTATGAAATGGGAGCAGTAGTTATTCCCTGCCCCTTTGCGACAGCCCTGACATCAATTCTTTCACAATAATTCAATCAGTCTGAACAAGCGACTATCAACTCTTAAATGTTCAAGGAAGGATGACGGGTGAGTAGATCTCGCCCCAGGCATGCCAGGGGGTGGCTTCTGCATTGATTTATATGCCAATTTCGCGCCATATTCACTCGACATCAAGCTGCGTTCAATCATATTCATTAAGCATGTAAACATGCAATGCCAAGTGGCGATAAGTTCATGGGGCAAACTCACTTTTATATGTTTCATATTTTCATATTTTTCGCAATTCAATCTGACGGTTGAACCATTTTGACATTAGACGCTTTTTTGCGATGTCATTACGTAGGAGCAGGAAAGAATATGAAATTAATAAGCATTTTACACATGTTTTGTGATCTGTTCAATGATGATTTTTAAGACAAATCTGAATGTCAAAACAAATGTTTACCTTGAATTGAATAAGTTATGCTAATCTTATATCTGAAATTAGTAAAGATAAAAAAACGCTCTCTTGAATACGAAGTTGGACAGTCTATAATACTGTCTGTACAGTCATGTACTATACGTGACTTGTTTGGGCATGGTGGCTCAGTGGTAGAGCGCCCGCCTCATAAACGGGAGGTCGTGGGTTCGAGCCCTGGCCGAGTCATACCAAAGACTTGTAAAAAGAGACCTTCTGCCTTCTTTCTAGGCGCTCAGCATTAGATTGGAGAAGGGTAATAATAACATAATATATTATGCAGAGATCGCCATTAGAACATTTTGTTAACTGAAGTGGCTACCCGTGGGTAAATAAAACGTTATCATATTTGTATTTTTATTTATTTTTCGACCTAGATTTTTAGAAATCAAGCCGGAAAATGTTCTTGGTCACGAAATGTTTGCGATGAAATTTAGGACGTTTAATTTTCCGCTTCCGCATTTGTGAACGGGAGGTCGTGGTTTCGATTCCCGGCCGAGTCATACCAGAGACTTAAAAATGTGGCCTTCTGCATTGTGGTGAGTCGCTCGAAGTTTTGGAATGGAGAAAAAAAAGTGATGATCAATGAGAGAACAGTTCATCATAGCTGAAGTGGCTTCCCTACAATTCCCTTCATCTCAGCTATAGAAAATTTCTGGTAAATCAACTGCATTCGGCAATACTTATTTTGTACAAAGCACTCACGCACAACACAAAAAGTGCACACCCACCCTCACTCCCCTCCCCTTTGACACACAAAGAAAGTTGGAAAAATCTCTCTGTGCATGTGATATGTCACTTTCAGTAGGAAGATGCAAGCATACCATTTCTTGAAGATAATAATCATGGATACGAATACTATAGGACAATCATATATGACGTCAATCAAAATGTAATTATGAATTGAATGGTTAGACAATCATCAACTTTATCATTACAAATCCATCTTGTATGTGCATGAATTCATTTCAAACAGTTGCTATGCAACAGTATTCTATGATAAAGTAACTCGCATTCGTCATTTTCAGTGTATTTTGTGACTAGAAATTGAATATTGTACATTGGTACGTGATCATTGAACACTGCTGATCATTTTGCAGTCAATAGGGATTCGAGTACCATTTCTTTTGAAAAAATCAACCTATCCATATAATATAATCCTTTCCTTAATTACAAACGCATGCGTGCGTTTAAATTCTTCATAAAAGTAGCAGAAAATCTATATTTGTTTTGGCATAATGCAAGATGCTTTCTTCGGTAGATATGAAGATAGTTTAAGGATGAAGGGAATATGATCAATTCTTAACATGAGTTGTCATCAGTTGGTATAATTATTATCCACATGAACCCTGTGCACCTAAAATTCATCTGGCACGTTATGTTAGTTAAACGGGGGCGGTCGATAACAATTGGTCCATTGCCAGTTGGTCTAATTCTCGACACTCATTTTTTCAGCGATTACCTGTTAACATCTTTGGCTGAACCCCCCCCCCCCTGCCTAGTATTTTGAAGAGAATTTATTGTGACCCTTTCGTACTTATAGGTTGCCTATATAATCATTGTTGATATCAATAAGATCCATATTTGGTCTGCTTTTATTCGGCCTCAAAGTTGTATTTGGTCTACGTGTCAAGTTAGCCTTACACCCTACTTTGGTTATATTGTCATTCTGTTTATTGATTAAATGGTAAAATTACCTCTGAATAGGTGCCTTAGTTTAAGTCTTCGTTTATATTTTAGTACCCACCAGTGATGAAGGCCGGGAGTTCTGGATTACGCGGCGCTTCGACAAAATTTAATCCCCGACTTTGTACACAAACAAAGGCTAATATCTTCCCGTTTTGATGAAAAGTACATGCATTAAGGCATGGTCACACCGCCCGAGCGTTGTTGGAGCGGTCGTGGAGCGGAGAGAAAAAAAATCATCACCGCTCGCTACCGTTCACCATTTTCGGTTTCGACTGTATTTGTTTGTTTTTTTCGATTTTGTTGTCGATTTTTTCTCCAATATTGAGAGCGAAATTCGACCCTCTTTCCCTACCGCACGACCGCTCCGACAACGCTCGGGCGGTGTGACCAGGCCTTTACGTCGTTGATCTAGGATCCCCTTGGAAGGTAGTCGGAACAACTTATAATATCTTTAATAGGTCATAAAAATCAGACAATTCAAAAGCTTCCTGACCTGACTTACCGTCGTTTATCGTTTAGTCGTTTATCGTATATGGCGCCGCGAGCGAAATGCAAATAAAATACATATACGTACTGTGTTCATTTTATGGAAAACTTGAGGCAAAGCTTGGTTCGTCTTAAATGCAATATATTTTGAAGGGCCTCTATCGTTCGTGATATCAAGGGCCTCGCCCTTATCCTATAATCTGTCACAAATACTTACAACTGTTCTTGGAAAGGAATGCTCTGTTCACTTGCTTTCCCTCTCTCTGTGAATCTCTCCCTCATTCTCTCTCTCTCTCTTTGTTATATATGTGTTTGTGTGCATGTTTATCTGTCTAATTTTGTTTTCTTTTTCCTCCCAATAAACAGGATAAAAAATTCTCATCCGAGCCCAAAATAAGGTTTGTTAGTATTTATACAGTACGGAATAAGACTGGATAGTATGATCTGGAATAAAAAACGCCATCTCGGAACGTCATTTTCGGGATTTTCGTCTTGGACTGAGAATCGAAAAAAAAAAATTGCCAACATTGTCACCTCCTCTGTCCACTAGCGTACCTACGGGGGGGGGGGGCAGGGGGGCAGCCTCCCCCCCCCCCCGACGAGCCACGAGCCACAACCCATGCAAAGGACGTATCCCTGCCCCCCTGACGAGCTTGAAAGACCTTTTGTGGCCCCCTGATGAGCTTGAAGACCTTTATTGTCCCCCTGACGAGCTTGAAGAACTTTTTTTTGCTTGTCAAATTTTATGGTGTACGTTTCCCCCCCCCCTGTGGAAAATCCTAGGTACGCCACTGCCTCTGTCCATTGACGAACAAGGAAACACCCTCGCACACAAACACAAAATTGTCTTTTCATTATCAGAGGAAGAGATATATGATAAAATGTTTAAGCGCTAGCATTGACAATACGGATATAACGAAAACCTTAAAAAGTCTGAAGTGTTACTGCTTGCAGAAGTGTGTAATAGCCTATATAGTGCATTTGATTTGGCCATGAAGCTTAAATATTACAATTTGCTTGATCAGAATTACACGAAAATGAACACGAGTAATTGGCTGACACATATGACCTCTTTATTCCCAGGGGGTGTCGTTTAAACACTTGAACCTTTCTCCAATAGTTCTAATATTCGAATTGATACCAATTTTGAAGATTGCTTATCGATTTTCTCAAACTCAAATCGCGTACCTGGGATACGGTGATACTTGGTTTATTTTCCCCGTTACTTGGTTCTTGGAGTTTCCATATACTGCTGTATCTGAACGATATGTCATTAGAAAAATGTTATTTTGAGATGGAGTGGAAGTATTTTGATCTTCCATATTTTGCCTCAAGACTCAAATAAATGTTGTTTTTATTTAAAATTGATTATCAAGAATGATAATAACTAAAGGATAATAACAAGATTACTAATATACTAATACTGATAAGAATCATATAACTTCTGAAGGTTTCCATGGCGAAGAAGAATAGTGTAGTTGGTTTCACGGTACACCATGTATCTTTCTTGGGCAAATGTTGGTCGACAGAGTATATAAGGCCTGCTTTTACAAACTTTGCTCATTCTCCTGAGGACGACAAGAACACACTTGTCGAAACGTCGAGATTGGGTGGTCTTTTTCAGGACCAACATTTGCCCAAGAAAGATCGATGGTATACCGTGAAACCTACTACACCGATAAGAATCATTACAATCTTCAACATTATATCATTGTCATCATCATCTCCATCATCATCATCACCATCATCATCATCAATATTCCCTTTGCGTGCTGATGTTACAATCCTGCACATTCGTACAATTAAATTCAACCATCGTAATACATGTAATTAGTTTTCTTCCCTACCTTCAAATTAGATAAGCTAACAAAAGGCAATAGTCCTTGAATAACATTTACATAAAACGTATCAATGGTGCAATATGGAAATCCTTAAGTAAAAATAACATTGAAACAACCGTCATTATTATTCCCAAAATTCAAATCAGCGTGCAAAGAGTTACAAAGAAATCATCACCGTCTTCTACTTTTTTTGTCTCCTTTATTGGCTTTTGATTTATTTCTCTTATATACTGTCCAATCATTCATACCTTTATATTAATGAATGATGGTCGAGGTTACATCTTGTAGTGTAAGGGGAGGGGGGGGGGTGGTGGTGACAGGTTGTGTTTTTATTCTAAAAAAATAAAAGATTAACAGATAAAAGAGTTTGCTTGTTTTTTTTAGACGGGAAAATTATGATGGCCCTTTTCTCTACTTTTTGTTTGTCAGATTTTTGGTTGCTCCTCTTCTAATTCGTCTAATCAGTTTACTTTTTAATAAATCAGAATTGTTATTTCAAATCAGCGATTATTTGCTGACCTATGTGTTACGGGGACCAGGTAAATTTCGGTTTGATATCAATATTACGACGCAACTTAGTATATCTGATTATACGGAATGAAACACATGGACTAGAATATAATAGAGAGAAAAGCATAAAACGGAGCTTGTAGTGGGATATAAGCTCCTAGGCTGTACAATAAATCTTAGAACGTTTGAATTTTCTACCTTCTTAACCGGATGGTATATGAAGCGTATGTTGATTGTAACAGAGTATTCATGTAAGTGTGCCTAACGGCTTGTAATAATAAACAAAACCATATAAGGTAGAGCATGTGGGTTCACAGGGAGGTTCATGGCTTAGTATATAGCAGGGAATAGGGAGGATAGAATGGGAAAAGATGAAATTTGCTTTTTGATGAAAATTCTATATTATAAGACCGTAGTGGGCGGTGGACATATTCGAAAAAAGACAACAAGAAATCTATTAGTTTTATCTCGTACCTGCTCAATGAAATTAAAGAAATGTTAATCAGAAAATGAATAATTTCTAGTTTGGCTAATTAAAACCAAATTGTCAGTATAGGAGAAGAATAAGCATCTGTATAAGGCTCTCACATGCTGATGCACACAATAACACACACACACTTCATGCTATCATTCCTTACATAGTGCAATCAAGAAATGGAACTCCTTGCCGAATTAACTTCAAATACTCTAAAGCTTATACCCTACAAGTTTTCAAACAAGAAAAAGTATTATATAAATAAACATTGGGTTGATATTTTGTCTGATGTTATTACAGATTATTACGTATTACGGCGTTGCACTATACTTTGTTTTCTCTCTCTATTTTCGGGTCTCTATATACTTTAAAAGAAAATATGACCAAACTCTCCGTCTTATTTCTCTCTTCTTCTCATTTTCTATATTTTCCCATCCTGCTATTCAATTTTCAATGTAGCTTCTATAGAAATAAAGACATAGTATTTCATACTTTGTCATGTTCACATCTGCAAAGCCATAATGTAAAAAAAGAAAAAAGAAAGTTGTTGCTGATGTTTTCTATCCTGTTTGAACAGGTTCAAATTAATTGAAATAAATATAATCGAATAAATATACACACATCCAAAAATTTGTTTCAAACAGTCTTTTGCAAACAGAGTCTTTTAGTATCATTTTGACAAACTTAATTTTTTAATTGGGTAATTCCTTAGCATTAATGAGCATCTATTGTGCACATGCTCCACAACTATAGGAGCAGAAATCATTATTTAAGTGATTTAACTTGTGTATTTTCACGTGTAAGTCGTCTGATCTACATGAGAAAGTTACTATTTTGATAATAATAATAACGCAGTTCTTGTATAGCGCATATCACATTATGTCATAACGTTCCTATGCGCTTCCAAAGGATTTGGATATCATTACCCAGGCATTAGCCCCACAGCGCGGTGGCATTTCAAAGAATTAATTCCTGTCAGTTACCCATTCACCTCACCTGGGTTGAGTGCAGCACAATATGGATGAATTTCTTGCTGAAGGAAATTACGCCACGGCTGGGATTCGAACCCACGACCCCTTGTTTCAAAGTCAAAAGACTAATCCACTGGGCCACAACGCTCCATCAACTCAAGTTGATTGGTCTATTATGTAAGCTGACTAACACATTATTTGTCATTTAAACTGTTGACGAGATATTACCATCAGGCACAGTAATCAATGACGTCATAATTACAAAGAATACCTAAAAGAGATGTTCTTCCCAGTCACACAAGCAAGACATTCCCTAAACGTACAAGCGATTATGCCTATCTGAGCTTGGTAATATACAAAATGAATGTTCATTTCATAGTACCATCATTATAAAATAAACTCCTAAGTAATCCTTGATGAAAGTTTTGATTATTTTGGAATGATATCAATGGTTATTCTATGTCATTGAACCATGATTATTGATACCTGGGTCAAAAGTAATTCCGTGTCTACCCATTTGCTCGTTCGTTATTATGAATAATCATGTGTTATTCTGTGATTGCAGACATAATGGGTCATGTGGTCCAGTGGTTGGAGCATTGGACTCATAATCGCAAGGATGTGAGTTCGAATCTCAACCCGGCATCGTCTCCACTTTGATAAAAAGACCAACTGTCTATAACGTCAGCCACTATGACTGATTAACCTAGACGTAAGATGTTTCCTATGTAATTGGTTGTTAATCAGCTTGGCGTGATCAGCAAAAAGCTGTCTTGCCGAGTTCCTACGGGAGTTACTATAAACAGAAACAGATTAAGAAAAAAAATCCATTGCGATGTCCATGAGTCATATCATTATGATCGTATTTACATCCCATTTAGAGAATATTCAATAGCACCCATAAAAAAGATGAGGAAAACAAATCGAGAAGAAAATGTATTAAGATCATTATTGTGAGAAAATATACTTGAGAAAGGGGAGAAAAGGAGAAAGGAGGAGGAGAAAAAGGTAGAGAAAGGAATTTTCCCGGGGAATTTTCACAGGAAATTAGCATTGATAAAGGGGATACTTATAACATGTGATGAGATTAACCCGAACAATACTTTCCGACGTCAATATTCTGAGCCTCCTTTGAAGACGTCAAAGAGTCGTTGAGAAAAGTAAAACAGAAAATGACTGGAAGCTCTTTTTCATCATTCTCTGTAAAGTAAGTGACTTAATCAGTTATGTCACGATTTCAATATAACCATGCCTGTCCTCATGTAGCTTTCCTTGTCAGGAAATAATTTTTACCCCAGGGCTTGTAAACCAAGCGCAGTTTTAAGTTAGATTACATATCTTCAGGAATTCAAATGCTTGAACTGTCCGTCAAGGGTACTTCAAAGAGATTTCTCCATTGAAAATGATAATGACGAAGATGGTTCTATAGATAAACAAGTTTTTTTCCTCATGTGCGGCATTTCGTATATGTAGGATTATAAAATTTGTGAACGCCCTTTTTTAACCCTTTGATAGTTATTTATTAATGGTGAAAAGATAAAAAAAAGAAACCATAGAACTCGTGGTTTATAGTCCAGAGATTTATCTACTCCTGTCCAGACCTCACGTCAACAGGTAAATCACGTAATAGCTTGTCTCGGTCTGGAGGTGGTTTAACCTATGTATTGTATGTTGCCGTGGTGGAACAGGGGGAGGGGCACGGGCCGGATGTGTCCCCTCCCCACCTCATTGGAATATCCTAGAACCGCCCCTGGTATCTTGTATAAAGTCATCAACTGTTATTTGCCCCCCCCCCCGTAACGATCAAGTGATACTATCCTTGTAATTGGCAAAATTAAAGCTGGTCAGAGGATTTTCAGGTATAGCAAGACACAATATATACGATTCAAAGTATTTTTTTCAAGAGAGGTGCAAAAGAGATTCCGGAGGAAAGTTTACATTTACAGGTATCTTCCTAACAATCATAGATGATGCAGTGACAGAGGGAGGGGGCGGTGGCATTAAAGTTACGACCTTACAAAAACCGTAAAGCAGAAAAATGGGAAAATGTGATGAAAAGGCCAAGTGAAAATTGTGAATATAATATTTATTTAAAAATCGGGGTAATTTTCCTACCGCCAATGACATACTTGTGGAAATCAGAGTATTGCCATTATTTACAGAGATTTTTTTTCTTCATAAGGTGAAAAGCTTATGTAGCAGGCCCCTTAGATCAGAGAGAAAGCGAGTGAGTTTAGGCTTTCTTCTCTGGAACATAAGTCATGACATTTTCTTTCCATTATCAACTAATATCGCTTACACGAATAATGAACAAAATACCTAGATCCATAACAGAGGTCATAGTGAAAATGAGGTGCCGGGTTATGTGTCTCTGTGGCAAATAGGAGAAAAAAAAGGAAATAGAGAAAAACTGTCATCAGATATTCTTCTTGTTTGTTTCTTTTTAGTTAAATAGAGATGTCGAACTGTGGACGGGTGTTCCATATACTTGCTTGATATCATTTTCAGATGGCTTCATGCATTGAAGGAAAGGAGTGAGAATGATGCAGACAATGGCCTGAAGGATGACGTCGAGGCTGCGAGGAAAGAGACAGGCGACACATTGACTGAGAATCAAGAAATTAAAAGAAATAGAAGAACAAGAGTTGAAAGAGGAGAATGAAAGAGAGGGAGAGAGAGAGTAGGAGAGTGACATGCCTGTAAAGAGAGGGAGATCGAGGGAGAGACGGGGTAAGTGTGGGTGTGTGCTTGTGTGTGTGTGCTTGTGTTTTATGCGTGTGCGTGCTTGTGTTTTATGCGTGTGTGTGTGCTGCGTTGTTTGCCTGTGTGTGTGTGTTTATGTGAGAGAAAATGTATATTGTACGGCATAATTTGTAGAGTTAAGCTCTTCAATCATCAGTTGTCTCGTCTTAAACTACATGTTATTATTATCTTGATTTTGATAATATGCATCATATTCCATGCATAATTATGACCTGATAAAGACCAATTAAAATATAGACTGAAAGATGTCATGGCAACGTGTTAAACTTGTCTAACAAGTTAATGGAAATTGTAGCATAAGGCTTTTGAATAAAGAAAAAAATGCGTTTTCCGCATTGCAACTTTAATGGAAATTATTAGTGATTTATTTTGGCCGCACAACTTACAACAACGGAACACTGTTACCATGGTTACTCATGCTTTTTTGCTATTGATGTTTGTTATTCAACATTTAAAAAATATGTAGAGGCCTTTAAATTACTGTTTATATCGTTCACATCGTTTAGCGATCACATTTTGAAATTACTTCAATTGTGAATCCATTCTTTAACGTTTCCTCCCTTTATTCCATTTTGTTAGCAACAGTTGCATTAATGTTCAAAGTGCAAATGATCCTATAACATCCAATATCTACGCGCATTCGATGCGAGTCGTGGACTTTTACTTGTGAGTCGATACTTGTGGTAAAATTGTGGACTACTATTGCCCGGGATATGATGCTTGGATGTTTAAGGTGGTCGATAAGATGGGAAAGGACCAATGTGACGCTGTGTTCAGTCACTAACAATAGTTTAACCGACTCCAATCCGACCGATGATGTGCAATTCGAAATCACGTAATAATTGGTCTGGAGTCGGTTTCATTGTGACCATGGGCGGAAATCTGTCCCGAAAGGTAGGGGGGACAACAGGGGCTGATCCAGCCTTCGCCAATGGCGCGGGGGGGGGGTGAAAACAGTCATATTCAGCCATATGTTAATCCCCGATCGGCCGCTCGAAGGTAGTTTTTGTCTGTGTGTGTGTGTGTGTATTTTGAGTTTTTGACAGACGTGTATCAATCAGGTATGATTATTTACGTCTGGGACCGACCTTTAACGTCACCATCCGAAAGACGTGATCAGGGCTCGAACCTCTGCATCAATTTGTAACTTCCCCCACAGCTTGGATTACAGGCGCACGCCACACGCTGTTTCATTGAAGGAGTAGTCTTCAATGTCACTTTTTAACATAAATATATTATATCATTGTCCTTATTTATATAATGCGAGCGCGAGCAAATTGTTTTTGGAACATTTATGTATTTTTTCTTAGAATTTGAACATTCTGGACAATGTTTGTCATTCTGAAAAAGATATATATACAACTTAATATTTACTACGACCGCGAAGTGCGAGCAGACGTTAATGAGGAAAAGGTATCTGTTAAAGACTGCTTGCAATTAGCAATGAAGACGTTACATATTTCAACAATCAAATAATGCAAGCGCGAAGCGCGAGCTGAAATTTTTACCTAAAGAATGGAAATTTCTAAGCACTTTTTGTAACTTAAACATATAATAGGTATATAACTGACCAATTGATGCGAACGCGAAGCGTGAGCAGAAAGTTTTGAGATTTAGACCTGAGAACGAGACACTCTATTCATGTTTTGTAAATCATGAAAAGGATGATTAATTGTGGGTCTTTCTTACACCCGGTCCTTACATTAATAAAGCGTGCAAAATGGAGCCAGAAAATGTTCATATAGGTTTAATTTGAATTGATTGGAAAGGTACTTGTTAAAGACTGCTTACACTTAGCCATGAAGATAAACTGTCTTTGATAAACTGTCATGAAAATCAAATTTGAGCATACATAAATCGCCAATCAAAATGCGAGTAGCACTTTCTGCTACATTTTGACAATCAGACTTGAAAAGAAATATTTTCAAACTAAATGGAATACACAAAAATAATAGGTAGGGGAAGGCGGGGTAAGTTGTGACACTTTTTGCATTTTGCATGTTAGAATTGATATGACTAATAATATTGTAGAAATAAGTACCTTGCCTTTAAATTTGATTCTTGGGAATTTTTTTTCACCTATAATTATATAACTTTCTACCCCCACACTGAAATTCATTGTGACCTTTGAAAAAATCGATGTCAAATGGCTCAACTTGCACCATATGTGGCGTAAGTTGTGACACCTTGTGGGGTAAGTTGAGCCACAAAAACTGTATACAAAATGTATGTTAGAAGAACCAGTATGTCAATTTTTTATGTCAAGTCTTTTCACTTGCAAATTATCTATAAATACTAACATCCTCTAAAAGTAAAATAACTGTCATGTGAATTTGCACCTTTCTGCCTGCATATCAATGAATACTCAAGGTTTCTTTCTTTTTTTTTTTTATTATACATTACCATACGAATTACCATGGCTCAACTTGCCCCATGTTGGCCGGCTCAAAGTACCCCAGTCCTAACTTAATGCGATATTTTCACATCCACACTTTTCTTATGCATCCATCATGTAAAAGACTATGACAAGAATGAAGATTCATACCTGGACTACTAATACTGTTCTTATTTCTTTATTATATTTTAAGACATGTGTGGGTAAAAAGCACTATTTTTTACACCCTTTTTTACTTTTTTGGCTGAAATTTGTATTTTTCCCTCTAAAAAAGTAATTTTTGTTTCAAAATCGAAAACATTGTGGTGAGGTTAAGGGTTATGTAATGGGTCATCAATACATGACACCACCATAATGTCTGACTCATTCATTATTGGCGTGGGAGTGGTGGCTCAACATGCCCCTATGCTAAGCTCAACTTACCCCGCCTTCCCCTACTAAATAAATCGAATTTGCGAGCGCTCAGTGCGAGTAGAAAATGTCAATATTCAGACCATAAAGCTGTAACTTTTACAGATTACTTTTTTTAATCAGTTTGTAAATCACACAAAATGATAAAAGTTCGATATCTGAGGTGAAATGAATAAGGTATATTGACTTCCAAACATGATATTTAAGGTCAATATTGAAAAATCACCTAAGAGGCAATGCGAGCGCGAGCGAAAATTTTGTATAGTGACATAAAAGATTCTTTTTATTTTCCAAGTTTCCCCTCATCTTACTTTATTCACTCTGGAAAATTTGACAAGCAAAAAAAAAAAAAAAACAGGCTTTCACCCAAAATGTAAGTTCATTTAGTCAAAAATACATGTATTATTTCGAATGTGAATGATGCATTTTTCTCCATCATAAAATACCAAAAATAGTAGGGGGACATTTGATATTGTGTCCCCCCTACTATTTTTGGTAGGGGGGACACGTCCCTCCTGTTCCCCCCCCTGGGATTTCCGCCCATGATTGTGACTGTAGCAATAGAGACTACTGTTTGAAAAAGGTTGGGCTTTGGTTTTCTATTAAAGTTTATACTTTCAACAAAATGTACATTTTGATCCACTACCACTCAGCTCAGTCACACGCACAAACACTCGCCCACACCCTTCCAAGTTTCAGTGCGCGAACCTACTTTTTTCAAATTAATTCATTGATTTCGTTAGCAGAAATAACCTCAATAGCGTACCTATGGGGGGCAGACTGTCCCCGGACGAGTCACAACCCATGCAAGGGACGTATCCCTGCCCCCCCCCCCTCGACGAGTCATAACTGATCCCTGACGAGCCACAAGTGGCCCCCTACTATGAACTTTTTTTTTTGCTTGTCAATGTTTTTCTGGTGCGAAATGTCCTTTACATGCGTTTTTTTTAGCTTGTCATTTTTTTTGGAGGACGAATTTGCCCCCCCCCCTCTGGAAAATTCTAGGTACGCTACTCGCACACATAAACATCCTCTCAAATACACTAATAAAAAAATCATACACGCCTAAATACACCTCACCCATCCACACACGCACACCATCGTCGTTTTTCACTCGTATAAATACGCAATTTCACTTACTTTCTCAATGGATAGAAGAGTACATAGTATGTAGATGTGACGAACAATAATGTTAATACAATGTCGGTAATATCAGTGCGCTAGCTTGACCCATACTGAAGTTAGAACGGTGCATAACGAACTGATAAATATGCACATCGCAGGCTTAACTGCAAAATGCACTCCGGAGCAAATTGCTACTTTTGTCACCAACAGCACGTTTGTTGGTCCCCCATCTGGTTTTGGAGGCCAAATGTATGCACGGGGTGTGTGGAGTGTGTGTGTGAGAGAGGGAGGGTGTGTAGGTGTGTGTGTGTGAGGATATGAGTATGTGCTAAAGAGAGAAAAAAAAGATAACGTGTGTGGTAATGGGTGAATGTGAAGGAAGATTGGCGAGCGTGTGTATCTGATATTAGCTCGTTTTCGCAATTGCGACATGGACGGATTCTACAACATATAGTTAATCTATTGAAACTACCAGTCAAATCACAATGGACAGCGTCAGAGGTCTTTGTCGAAAACCTGGTGAACCGGGAGAGCTGATCGTCGTAAGATTCTGAGCTGACACCCCCCCCCCATGCAAATATGTCGTTTGTCCAGAGTTATTTACCGATTCTCGACGATGTCTGCTTTGTCATGAGGGCGTTTGACAATGTATTTTCTGTGTTGGAAAATCAGTCCCATCGTATTTGCATAGAGCTATTAGCTCCATGGTATTTGTGAAGACTCCCTACATTGCGTAGATGAAGGTTGAAATGATTTGCCAAACGCAAGCCTTATAATCTCGCGTTTTACACCTCAGAGGTTGTGGGTAAGAAGTGAATACAAAGTTGGGGCCTTTTAACGCCTTTTGCACCTGTTCATCATACCTCAAGTTATACAAGTCACGAATGCCCTCTCAGGGCTGTTATTAAACTGCTCGTAATGTAAATTAGACATGGCTTATACGATACTAACCGGGCATTGGAAGCGGGTCGGTTGGCAGGGGGTGGTCGCTCCCATTCCATAAAAGTTAGGGGGCATTTTCGCCTCCCTCAAAATAGAGAGGGGGAAGGAAGGGGAGAAGATGGAGATAATGATAATAACGATAATAACAACAACAATAATGGTAATTAAAAATAATAATGATAATATAGCGCAATTATTGCGCTTCATACTTTGTATGGCATGATAAAAAAGGTAAGTGGCTTCAAATGTCGCATAAATCAAGAAAAAAATCAAACCTAAAGAAAATAAATGGAACCTCCAAGATTTTCCCAGAAATAATTAAGGAGGTAGTTTTTTAGATGATTGCCCGGGCATTGCCAGCATCGTTTTACGAAAGCTCTGGTTATATCAAGGCTTACGTTGTAACTCACTTCAAAAACGTAGGCAGAGATTTGTCATAATGGATTAGTATTAACTGTTGTAACATCATGGAAGACCTTAACATTTCAAATACAAATACCACTCCTCCCTCTTTCTTTGATGCTTATTCAATGTTTTATTTATTTTTTGTTGTAAATATCTACTGGAAGCTCGATATACAGAATAAACATAAAGGACAAGAAGAATATCGCCAAAAAAGGAATAATGAATATGCAGAATGGACTAAACGGCATGAAATAAATAATACACATTATCACACTTTGTTCAATTAATTCAAAATGTGAATTTATTAAATACAGTGTAACACAAAAATACGTCATTTACACGATTTACATTCAATAAGAACATGATATGTGAAAGACAGAAAATTACTTTCACGCCATTTCAACACCAGTATATATATAAAAAACTTTATACTAATTTATTCTACACAATTTACATGTCAAACTATTTTCAAAGCAGATCCATCTTCAAAAATAAAGCATATTTGCATTTCAATGCCACTTAATGTAATAAACTGTCGATTTACAAAAATAATATAATTTTGCAGTTGTTAAATAACCTGTATTGAAATGCTTCCTATGCACGAACAAATTTATGATAAGTTTATTACTATGATTATCATAAAACAATTCTGATGAAATTTTCAGAGTTATATTTCTATGAATTTCTCTATCTTTTCAAATCTATTTATCTTTTGGTGGTGTGGGCTCAGCCTTGAAGTGTGAAAAATATAAAAGCAATTATTTTTATATTGAACCAGTAAAAATTTTGGTCTGTGAAGGACTTCGAGTGATAAAATCCTCTTTAAAAGTTAATGTCCTTTATTTTGACCCTTCGTTTGTATTGCTTATGCTGGCAGAAACTATATACGCATGGGAGTGATAATGAACTTTAAATGAAAATGATGAAAATTGCATTTCCGTTCAATAACTAAACTTATGCTGGTACATATAGTATTTTTTAAATGGAATTTATTTCATGGTCAAATACATATTTGTCGATTCATCCTGGTACTATCGTGTAGTACATTTACTTTGTGACTGTAAATTAATATAACTCTGGAAGAAAAAAAAGAGTTTTGTGTGGCATAGTATTGAATTTTAAAGGCATGCGTTTACTCGGAGTAATACATGCGATGAATGGCCTTATGACATCAATTCCATACTTTTCCCTTTTTTCATCTCATCATGTTCAATGCGATGCATACAGTTACAAACTATCTCAGTTCAAGCATATTGATTATATTGCATTGATCAATGACCGACCCTAATTTTATAGTTTCAGTAGAACAGTTAAATAAAACAATATTTCTTACGGTAAAACACAAAAGAAAAAAATGAGAAAGTGGCTTTAGATACACTTCATTGCTCTTCCTCTTTAATTTTCAATGCTACTTTTATCAAATTCATTCTTTAAGCTGGCCAGGAGTAACTTCTTAATATTGTTTTGAAGTTTTACCATTAGCCTTATTCAAGGGCTATGGAACTGGGGGAGGCAGTTGGCCTCAGCCCTAACTTTTTAGGAATGATGCTCAAAAAAGTGTGATGTTACGCATGCATAACATTTAATTCAATTTGAATTACTTCAATTCAAACTGAAACCTCTCCATCCACATTTTCGGCTCAGCCCCCATACTTTCAAGTTCGTCCCGTCGCTCTTGTTATTCGGACTTTTCGCAACACATCGCAGAGCGCTTTTAAGAGCGTTCAAAGTTTATGGCCAAATGCTCGTAATGATAAATTACAACCACGAAGTCTTTGTCGAAAATTGGTAAATCAGAACAGTAGTTTTGCCCTCGACTCCACACAAACGACATATTTGTATTTTTTTCGTCAGCTTCGATACTTAGGACGGACTGCCGTTCTAGTTCACCAATTTTCGACAAAAAATACCTTAGTGATTTATCTTGCATTTTTAATACATTTACCGTGATCTTGAATTCGTTCTGCAGGGCGGACTCACTATTGTTCGAGAAAGAACTTATTAGGAATTTCATTGCTGCAACATTACAGCATGGATCAGAGGAATGGTTACAAGAGGCTGGAGATAATACTAGCGAACACTTTTCATTTATCAAATCGTATCATTAAAATAGAACTTATGTTGAAAAAGAGGATTTTATATGAAATGAGATTCATGAATTTCTCGATCAAAAACCGACAGAAAATCAGGACATAATTTTTGGCGGAGAAAATTGTCTTGTTCGTCTGACGATTTCATCGTCTAATTTCTACCCCTCTTTGCGTATGCAGTTGTTTGCATCACAAAAAACAAAAAAAGCATGAACAAAAATAAATTTTATACATTAAATTAGACATAGGAACAGAGAGCCCAGGACACGGTCGCATTGCTGACATAGGCAGGGCATATTAAAAATAATGTATTAAACGGCAGCATAATGTACCAGAAGAGAAATATATATTGTAATAAATTAAAGTAACTCAAAAATGAAAATTCAGTAAAAATCTAAAAAAAATAAATGGGTAAATCTTTCAGAAAAGGAATCATAAAACAAAAACATGGGATATCGTTATCCAGACTCCTATTGTGCACTCCAAATTGGATAGATGCACCAGATTGAAAATGTTACAGTATTGCCGAATGTGTGTTTTCTATAAGGGAAGAAGATCGGCTTTAAATTTTAATTCAATTTTTCAAATTTTAGAAAGTAAGAACATCTAGAGTATGTTTTGCTTTTTTTGTATAATTTTCTTTTGAAATTCCACTTTGGAGAATAACGGATAATTCCAAGCATATATAATTATTTTCTGATGTATAGGTGTGCGCTATCGATCATACAACCTTTTTGATTAATGAAATTGAATTAATAATATAAATAGCTTTATTTAATGGTAAACAGATGCTCGTGTTGGTTCTGTTGATGTCAATTGATTAAGGAAGGGAACTAAACTTCAGAAGCCAGTATCATAACATAAATTAGAGAGCATAATTTATTTTTTTCGTAATATCAACTGCCACGAAGCATGTTTAAAAAGAATACATATTCTAAAATAAGATAATCTCAATTTTGTAAGGTGCTTTTCAAGGTGCTTTAACAATTCCCAATGATATATATATATAAATATATATATATATATATATATATATTTATGACATACATACATGTATCACCTGAATTTACTCCATCAAAAACGAAGAGCAAGATGAAGACCAAGAATCCGTCGAAGTAACACTAACCTTTTACATTTTTCAACGGGATCCATAAAGGGTACTCATCACGTTCCAGATAAAGATGCCACCAAGAGAAATAAAAAGATTACAAGGCTCGTGACACTTTTCCTTCTAGGCAAAAGTACAATAATTATGTTTGTGCGAATGTACAGAATAAAAGAATATTTCACATACATAACATCACCAGCATTTACAAATATTGCAATTTGTTATAATACACACATAATTTGAATAGGCAAATCGGCAGAGCAAAGAAAACCAGAAGCATATTCACTTATTTTCAATCGATAAATCATATACAATGCACGTTGAATCTAACTAACATTTTTTTAGTTGTATTATGCATTGCCTGGTAAGATACGACTCGGTTTCACTTTAATTTAAGTTAATAGTATGCCGTCATAATTATATTTAGCCTTAATCACTTCATCAGAAGCCATTTTAAGCGCTTTACAATCATGAAAATGTATGGCTTCAAGACTGTAAGCTCTCGAACTGACTGATGTAAGTAGCAACTCTCTTTGCTACCTTTTCCATCACCTTCATAAAGTCCCAGGTGCTTTCCAATGAATAAAAGTTTAGTTTTAGTCATATATAGATGGAGAAAAAATTGCACCCTCAGTATACACAATTGCCTCGACTGGCAACTCATTTCAATGATTATATGGAATTGCACTTTAACTTCAACAGCTATTATTTAGCAAACTTCATTATTTTTTAGTTCGTTTGAAAGGGTGACGAGATCATCACTTTCGATGACGAATGTGGTATATGAAACACCTTTGTTTAACACGTTGGCAATTTATCGCTTATACCTCAGTCACGTTTAAAACTCTACGACGGCCTTACGGCGAGTCGAAGACAGCCGTTTTATTCATTTTCATTCAAATCACCTATATATGTATAAATATATATATATATATATATATATATATATATATATATATATATATATATATATATATATATATATATATATATATATATATATATATATATATGTATATATATATATATGTATATAGCTGATACTAAAATGTTAAAACGGCTGTTTTCGACTCGCGTACGGCCGCCGTAAAGTAAATGTGACCGAGATATTAGCAATTGGCATTAGTTTTCCCCTTACCACGTTACCACGCGATGACTTCCCCCTGATGGCAAGCAGATGTCAGGTGTAAAAATACAATTGCAAAGAATAACCTGCCCTGCAGTCACACCCACCAACGAAATCATCCAACCCTACACCAATCGTTTCCAATAACTTGGATCAGTGGGGATCCGTTTTGTAGGTGTGACAGGAGAATGAATGAAAAACATGATGGATGCGTTCGTCATTTGAAAGTGTAATATTTTCTTTGTTACTTTCCCCTAGCATTCAATTAACCTTCACTTCTGTCTATAGTGGCGTCGAGAATGTGCTTCAAGAGATCCTTTACATTATACTGAGCTCACTACCACCATTGGTCATTTCACCTTTCTCTATATACAACACGTCTATACATGACACAATATGATGATTGTTTAACGTCTTGTAATATACGTGAATAACACTGAAAAATACGATGGCAATACGAGTGACTTATTATAGGCAATATGTATGTTATTTAGCCTAATGTTCCGAATGATACTTAGAGTAATGGGCAAACTGCATTTTACGAAGGACATATAGGAAAAGGGTTCTGAAATCGGTTTTGACTGTTACTCGTTGAATTGTAATGGGCATCAACGAACGTACACATAATTTACCTTTAAAGACTTCTTTCTATGAATAGCAACTCACGGTCTCACATAGAGCATGATTGTGTTTTTGCTTTGCAACCACACGTCTTTATGCATTATTTATGACGAACAAAAACTAAAATATTTTTCATAATTTCTTACACATCGACAAAACTGATAAAAAAAGGTGGATTGAAAAGTCTTGTAAATGATTGTGTTCAGGCGTAAAATGAGACGTTAAGAACAAGAGTTGATGAATCAAATTCTCACGAAAGAAAACACAATTATTGATAATTTAATAGCATATTTATTGATAAAAATCACAATGATCATGAAAAAAATTCATAATTTCTAATGCTCTCGGATTCACTTAACTCGAATTTGAAAATATGTTTTGTTTCATAAAGCGACTGTCTTCATATCAATGCCTGAGTTAGATAAATGATTTTGTCCTGTTTGATAAACTTGAGTCTTCTCTATTTTTATCCTCTTTACGGGCAAGGAACACCGGGGGCCTGTATAACACAAAGTTTATAGCAATGATCATAGAATATTTTACTACGATTGACTGCATAGACTACAAAATACAATCAATCATGAAAATCCAACTTTCGATTAATTGCTAACCTTTGTGTTACCATGGTTACGGGAGCCTGGTATGCATCAGACTGCAGTCTGTAGCTGGTCAGACATTTGTGTTTTATTATTGTCGATGTAAGTAAATAAACTTTAAGTTCTTTGAACCTTTAACACATTTCTTGCTAAATCAACTTTGAATTTAGGATCATTCTTCATGATGTAATTTTTATTAAATTGATATTCTGTGCTTCTTTGCTTGTATAATTTTTGTTTCCATTGGAAAAATAATATAAATGAATAACACTAGTGATGGATAACTCATTTTAATGGCAGAAATATAATGTAATTTCTGTTTTCCGCTTCCAGTTCTAATCAAATGTCTAATCTTCTATTCTACCTTTGTAAAAAAAAAAGATGAGTGAATAAATCACAAGAGCCTGGTCATGATTTCACTGGAACAATGTATCACAACTGTCCACTTTTAAGTTCTTGGCCCCATTGCATAAAAGTTAATATTATAGTAACTTTGCCATCCATGCTACCATGGTAGCAATGCTAATCAGCCCATCAGGATCAAGGATTTCAGGAAAGTTACCATTAGATGGTAAAGTTACCATAATAGGAACTTTTATGCAACATGGCCCAGAAATGGCACTATTCTAAGAATGTAACAGATCCCAATTGCAGTGAAATTATTTTGTTGGAATTAACCCATTGATCACAAAGATTATTCTAACAATATATAGACATAAAATTACACAGTCTATCTTAGTAGAAAAATAAAACTATGGGACGTCGTCTTAATGGCAAAATACGCATAAAGAATCCTAGAACACAGCAAATGCATTAGAAATGCAAATCAAGTCATAATGAAATGCTCGGAGGGCTTTGTCAAAATTTAGCGAATCGGAACAGCAGAGTCCAGGACGAAACTGCTGTTTCAAGTCACCAACCCTCGACAAAGACTTCATTATCATGAAGGGCATTTGACAATACGTTCTCTGTGTTCCCAAAAGCGTTCCGCATCGTAGTTGCGGAAACGCCCTATTCTAATTTAAAGAGAGTCGCATACTTCTGGTCTACCCGTAAGACGATATTTTGGGGCGGAAAAGGAACTCTGTTTCCTCATCTTTTGCCAGACGTTATACCTCTTTGGCAAAAGAGTATAGAGAAAAGGGTTAAAACAAGAATTAAGGTATGATATAATTAGAGTGACGAGCCCCATAATCTGCTTAGGATCAAAGTTTTCAACATGCAGGACGGTGAGTTGGTAGACCCAAAATGGAGTATAACATATCCAAAAGACCAGAACTACCAGAAACACGATTTGTGCTACTCGACGTTTCGATCGTCGTACCTGTTGGCTACCAGTACGCTCTGACCTGACCTGACAAAAATGTGCCATGAGGAGCAAATAGGCAATTACCATGATAATGGACGGAATGGCGAAGGTGATAAGAAAGACTGAGATCATGTAGGTGGAAAGAGAATCATCTCCGTTCAGCGTCCAAGCGCAAGTGTATTTTACAGATCCGTGACCGTCATGAATTCGAGTCAATGCCATACTGGCCACCATTGGTGTCGCTAATATCAAGGCAGATACCCAGATTACCGCCACGATAACCCGAGCGAAGCCGACACTCCGGTACTTCAGAGACAACATCGGATGGACAACAGCCACATAGCGCTCAATGCTCATCACAGTGAGGATGTAAACACTAACGTGCATGGTGAGGACGTCGATGCTTAGGATCAACCGACAGCCTACGTCACCAAAGAGCCATCCGTCTTGGTTGTAGTTCGTCAGTGTGTAGAATAGACAGCCGAATATGTAGAGCAGGTCCGCTCCGGCCATGTTGACGAGGTAGGTGTTGATTGTATTGACGTTGACGTTAACATTGACATTTCCACTGGGTTTGAAAGATAACAGGATTACCAGGGCGTTAGCACAGACACCGATGATAAATATGCAGAGGAACCCCGCAATCAGAATGGATTTGAAGAGCATGGTGCGTTTTGAAAGCTTTTCTGTATAGAGATAAAAATATTCGAATGTCCTCTGTTTTACAGAAAAAATAATGTTCAAGAGACTTCTAAACAACACTTCCTATACATTTAATTTCGAGAAATCCAAATAAAAATGAAGAAATACTTCATTCAGTCAGAGAATATTGACTTTGACGGCATAATACTAAGGATCAGTCACAGCAAACGTATCTCTCATAGTGTCTCATAGTAACTAATTTCCTTCAAGACAACCTATTCGTATTAAAAGGCACAGAAAGTTTTCAGCACCGCTCCTTACCGAGTCTTTTCAGTAAATGGCTCTTTGAAAAATGAGGGCGGAGTGTAGTTCGTTGGAGTAAAATGCGGGCAACGCCAAATCATTTATTGAAACCGTTGCATAAAGTGTTATGAGGTTATGAATAATTGTAAATAATTATAAATAATTACGAACAGGAAAGTGAGTGATGCTGGATGTGAGGGAAATCCAGAAATTTCAGGGTTCAGTAACCGAAGATGTAACATCTCCAGTCATCAGGTATTCATGCCCACGCTTCCAGATTCGTTCATGCGGGAAAAGCTGTCTGACATTGCCTTCTCAGTTAAACCGCACAGCAGCTAGGCATCCCACGTATATCATCGATCAATTTTTTTTCTATCGATTGATTAGTTTAATTAGTTTTTCGAAAGATAAGTGGGGCAGTTTACATCAATTGATAATTTTGTAAAAGTACAAGTCACTGCGATTATAATTGCATCAATGATGAGAGTGTAAATTAGCTGCGTTTTGTCACTAAATAGTACAAAGACGTGTTTCCGTTCCGTTTGGTACAAAGCCTTTCAATTACAAGTGCGATTTTCATCAAGTATTATCATTCATTTTCTGGATTTTTCCCTCTGAATGAGGAAACCTGCCAATACTGGCATGGAACTCCAGCGTCAAAATTTCGACAATTGTTTAATAATCCACAATGCTGATACTGGATGGCGACAGATATTCCACATATTATTTATTAATATCACTTCGACGAATATGTGAGAGAGGAATGGGGAGTTGATGCTAATCTCTCTATCGAACAAGCCATCGGAACGGCGACAGCGGGGAAGTGTCTCGGGTAGTGTCTAGGGTTTCTCATTAAGTCCGTTCATGACCCACAATTATGCCAAAATGATCTATACAGGGGCGCGTTAACATGGTTAAGACAAACTCTCAGTAGATGACGGCATTATTCGGCTGGTTTACTCGTTGACAGCTTTGATCGCCGGGACTGATAAATGTAGAAATGCGTGCTTGATTGTAACCGTGTAAGTTTCAGAAGCCTCGCAGAAACCAACTCTCTCTTTCTTGTGCCGAGAACAGTCTGATGTCATTAAAAAAACCCGGGAAAACAGTTTGTATTTTCATGGATTTTTTTCTTTTCAAGGAAGTACACGGAAAAAAGTCGGTACGTATCAATGCTAGAAGCGATACGGTGTGCCTTGTCAGATTGGGATACGATATGATCTCTTACATACCATAACCAGATAATACGTGTATATAATTCGATTGTGTACAACCGTCAACGTAGCTATCATATTTCACTAGTCACAGAACAGAAGTTGGTAAACTTCATCACATCTAATGTGTTGATGTATTTGAAGTAGCGTCAAGACATAAAAATGCTAACTATATAGGGTCATTAAGCATACGTGTATGGTTTGGCATTTTCGCTCTCTCAAGCTGTCACAGTGTCTCTTTCTCTCATCCTGTGTTCTGAATATTCTCAACAGATTACTGGCTTGTACATAGGTCAGCTGTGCATGTCTTGAAATTAAACAGAAATGTCAGTCAAATATGATAATTGGGGTTATGGTATCCATGAATATCCAATCTGAAGTTCAAAATAAGATTTATTTCACTGTTATATACATTTTCAGGCAGAACTTCCAGGATAAAATTCGGTCAAATAAAGATACAGGAGGATGTCCCCCAAAAAGGCTTTCATCATTATGTTCGAGAAACCGAAATCGACTTTCCGTCCGTCTTCTCGTTAAACGAATGCAGCATCCATTTGACCAAAATAAACTTACTCGTCCATATTTCTTGCATTCTTTTGATCTTCAAAGTCAAGTTAGGGAATGATACATGAAGATGTTGAGCGTCACAATAGTCGATATCCTCCTTGGGACGTCATACGAAACCAGCTGTTTTGCTTCCATGAATTATCACTAGATCCATTTTTTTTACGTATTTCGAAAATGAAATTCATGAATATCATCTCTGTTTGCCTTCCCAGGCATGCATAGAAAGATGGCTTAATTAGTGTATTAACAAGGCATCTACTGACTTACGCTGGGCTTTTGCCACTTCACTCCACTCTCAAGCGAATAAAAAAAAGATCTCATCCTTCATATTTCACGTGCGCATTGGACGAATTAAGGCGGTAGGTTTAACCACTCTGTTTAGGCACACATGCGTGAAATGAACCTTTTGAATGATTGATAGAATATTAGACGCATCGATGGTGCCTGTTCAAGAATCCACAAAAAGATGATTTTTCTTTTCTGCTGCCTAATCTTAAGAAAGAACGAAAAATGAAGGAATCTCACCAAACAGATGCGAGCAATCGATGTGTCCCCGTCTTTTCCAGCTCACGTTGTCACGGAAACTGGGAGCGTGTCGAGGATTTATATAGTAACTCCAGCTCGCATCTGTTAATATTTCAAGTGATCTCAGAAGCTCACGCTGAAGCACCTGACTGCAAGATGAGGAAACTCTGTGTTCCATGTTCGCATTGCAGAGGAATCGAAATTGCGCACGCGGATACTGACTTTTCCATGCCTATAAGCTTATCAATATTCCTATTACGGGGAGAAAAGAGAATAATATACCTACTGTAGATATAACAGATTTAAGCTCATGTTATACCATGGGTAGAGGAGAGATGCATTTAGAAGTGAGATCACTGCGATGTGCTTATCGCTGTTTTGCGCAAATGAGCAAAACCTTAAAAAAACATAACTTTCTTATTTTTCATTTATCTGGTTTCGATTAATTTTTCAATTTTATTCTTGTGTGATTTCCTTTCTTTATTCCAATGAGGAAAAACCATATTTTTTTAATGTTGTTCTTACTTTTCATTTATTTGATTTCGATTTAATTTTCAGTGACATTCTTACATGCTTACCTTTATTTATTCCAATGAACTGCCTGCTATGTATGGGGTTGACCTGTAACATCCTGAAGACAGTAATAATACATTTAAGTTCAATGAATTTTAATTTCAATGAAATATCATATTTAAAAATTAGATCAAATTTTCCTTTCAGTATTTTTTTCACACTAAAGCAACGAACGATCCGTTTATAAGATAAACGCGTTCTACATAATTGATACTTAAATTAAATCAATCACGTTGCCTTCTTTCAAAAAGGGGTTGACTGAATATAACTAGGCAATGAGTCGAGAGAAGGTAGGATATTAAAGATCTCTAGTTTGGAGTCACATGATCATGATGATAATGGCTGTGCTATACCTGAATACACTCCGGAAATGTCAGGGAGCACATACTCATCGAATTCTCTCCAATGACAAACATAAATTGAGAGGGAAATGGTTTAATATAGGAATGCTTTTGATCAGAAGGAATATGTATTCTGTAGCAGCCTATTGATGAATTTGGTACAGCATAGTGGCCATCCCTTAATATTGATAATATCTCAATGTTGAAAAAATTAATAAAATCTCGAGAAAAATCTTCGGGCTTACCATGAAATGAATCTTTAGGAGTCAAACTAAATCGGGAATTCGATTGTCCATAATTACAGTGCACCTGGATTAATTTGAAATCCCAGCAATTCAGTGTAATATTGTCTTCGTTTTTTTCTCCATCTATCAATTTCTTCTGATCTTTTCATAATAAATCACAACATTTTATCCAGTTTGGATGAGTCATAGATATCTAGTGTCTCCATTTTACTTTTTAATTTTTGTAATGTGCAACAACATCTGCGATAACATGTGATATATGATCTTTCCAGAAGTCTTCGTTTTATGCGTAATTTGAAATATATTGCTCGATTGATGCATACAGTAGGCTCATATGTAAAATTTATGAAAAACAATTACACGTGAATTCGTACATGAAGATCTCTTTTTTTTACATTCCAAAATGGTCGGCATAACGAGATCGTTGTTTTATTGTTATTAATAATATGACTGATGTACTGCTAACACGCAATATTGACCTGCTCACGCCTCTATCAGAAATTTCGTGCCGCAAACAATTATATAATTAAATAAAGATAAGTGAGTATACAAACATAATATTTACAAATGATGATGGGCATGAGGGCCAACTTGTGATTTTATTTCAGGTCACCATACCAACATATTCTTGACCCCCTCCCCTATTGAAATATCCTGACACCTCCTCGGTCGACACCATCAATTTTTTTTATTTGTATACCTGTGGTTATTATTCAATGTGTATTTTAGTATTTCTATTATCATTTACTTTAAAACGTAAAACGTTAAAAACCAAAAAGAAAGGAAATTGAATAAATGTAAATCAATCTTTTGGATTCTCCCAAGGGATTCCTCGAATGAAATAAAGGATTGATTTCATTTTCAACCATTGATTACATCTCATTCCTTGAATCCTAAAAAAAAACCCCGGTGTCTTTCGACAGAATTGTGGGAAAATAAGTTAACAGGATGCATCTATAGTTGGTTCAACGACCGAATGATAAGTGTTCTGAATACAAACTTTTCATGTTTTTTTTAAGGACAGGTTTGTGATATAAGTGTGAATGCAACTTTGAAAAAAAAATAAACCCGTCAGTGGCTGCTTCTGTTTAAAAAAAAAAATTGGTCAATATTTTTAGCAATGATACAAATTAGCGCCCCACTTATTGTGAATATGCAAAGTAGTGTTGTTCCTCAAATCTAACCATTACCAGCTTTTGAGTGGCAGTGTGATTTTAGACCGGTTTTTACAAAGTCTACCTTTACTAATATTCAGGTTGAAGGAAGTACAGTGTGTGTGGGTGTGGGTGAATGTGCGCGATGTAAAAAATAAAATATCACAATATTTTTCATAAAATGTTAACCTCAGACATCAAGAGATATTACGTTAAAACATCTTTGATTTTGGTCGTAATGTGTATATAGAAATCACATTGTATTTTGCACAAAGTGGACAACTAGATATCCCTTGAGAAAAAACCTCACTTTAGAAGAAATTTAGGGTAGGGTAAAAGCAAGTGACATAGTTCTCTGCCACACGCACATACCCACCCATTTTGCACAAAGTGGACAACTAGATATCCCTTGAGAAAAAAACCCCTCACTTTAGAAGAAATTTAGGGTAGGGTAAAAGCAACTGACATAGTTCTCTGCCACACGCACATACCCACACACACCCACTCTCATCCATATCATCTGCACACAGCGCAAGGGGCCAGATGCGTAATTAAATCTCTGATCTCTGAGAAAGAATCTACCTATCTACCATCGATCGGAGAATCATATTCAACCGAAAATGGCTCTATTCTTATCTAAAAGAAAACCACCGGGGATCGTTGTCCCTTGCGCACAAACTGCTATCAAAGATGTAAAATTATCCTATATTTGACGGAAGTACGGGCAGATTTAGAGACATACATAAAAAATTACGAGTTGGATTTTGATCGATAGTTTCAATATATATATATATTCTTTTAGTTTCAGTATTCCTTTAAACCGGAAGGCATATTTTTCTTCTGGGAGTAAGAAGCTTATAGTTTTATAATCATTTTTCTCTTGAATTGATAAATGTAAAAAAAAAAAAAAAAACCTTGCTCTCTCTCTCTCTCGCTTTCTTTTTCTCTCCATCATTCTCACGCCTCTCTCACCCTCCTCTCCCTCTCTATCTCTCTCGCTCTCTCTCTCACACACACTTTTTTTCGCTTTATGTAAGCCTTTACTCAGATATTATCACATTTTTCATACATACAAAGGAAATAAATCAAATACATGTATACAAATTAAAATGAAGTACATATACAGCAATATAACAAATGAAATATTATACATTTTGATATAGATTTTTCGAACAAATATAACCCATAATACCAATAACAGAAACCACATAATTTCACATGTATTTACTATGTAATAATACCGTATGATGAAAAATCAAAAGTAAAGACTTTTTAAGTGAAGAGGCTATCCCATAATAATAATAAAAAAGTACTTATACATGTATATCCATGCCTCCAACTTTTGTAAGACAATACAAAAAAGTCTCTCTGTTTATTCTTAGAAAGTATACAATAATCTGAATAAAGATTTTATATATAAAACACACATGAAAAGATAACAGAACACAACATAAAAAAACAAACAAACAAAACCTTTGTTTTGTTTGTACACACACCCACATAGGCTCTTTTTTCATATCTCTCTTCCTCTATCGCAGTTTGGTAGTTTGGTATCTTCCTTCTTCTACCTACATCACATTCTCACACACATTCCCTTCATATCATATCACTGCATTCGGGTATACAGATGTATTATACAATTTTCTTTCCATAATATTGTTTAGTGCATACTTTCTTTATTTTATGCTTGTGTTTATTTTCACGCCGTGGTGTATCTATGTGATGAAGCATTGCGGCCCAGTACAGTGAATTGGTCTCCGAACATTGATACAAAGGGTCGTGGGTTCAAATCGCAGCAATGGCGTAATTTCTTCAGCCAGAGGTTGATCCACATTGTGCTGTACTCAACCCAGGTGAGGTAAATGGGTACCTGGCAGGAATAAATTCCTTGAAATGCTTGTGCGCTGTAAAAGATCGAAAAGATAGGCCGGTGTTATATTACCCCAAAAGTCCTTTATTCTTCTTCTTAATTCTTCTTATTATTATCATCATCATTAATATTACTATTGTTATTATTATTATTATTATTATCATTGCATCAGGAGTAAACGATAGAATGTTATTGTAGGGGTTTCAATACAGCTTGTCCCACAAGAAATATTAATGATACTTTAAATTTAATATAATGCGAAAACTACTGAATCATATTGTACATAACTTTATAATAGCAAACTAGCATTAGTTTTATACAACTGGCTTAAATTTTAAGCGATATGTGGTCTATTGAGCACAGAGATACGAGCCCTCTTTCAGAACTCATCAGTAAACCTCTTAATCCAACTTTCGTTATCACGTAGAGTATGTATAGTTTAATCATTGTAATGTCTTCATTCACTCTTATTTCATTTTCTTTTTGAGTCATTGGACCCGCAACTTGCGGGCGAATACTTCCATCAAAAAATGAAGGTATTTATAAAAGTGGCAATGTATCTTTAATCAAATGTTGAAAATGTTTTAAGCAATAACAACATCGGTATCAATTAAAACACTTTTTAAAATCCATGCTCTCATCTTGAAAAGCTCTATTTTTCGGGTAGTTTGTTTATGTATTTACATTTATTCTTTTTATAAGCATTTACGTGTTGGAAGATTTCTTGTTTGTTCTAATTTATGGCTTAGCTGATCTGCCTTCAACTTGATGCCCGTCAAGGCGCAGGCATGTCTGCAGTCTGTGTGCGTGCCGTTCAGCCATGAGGAAAGCTCAACGGACCACTTTTGTCCTGACGACACAATACAATATTTGAGTGGAGGGTTTTCATTATGTGTAATATAAAAATGCTTTTAAAATAATCTTTGTAATTATTGATCACATGCCATAAAATGTCGCCCAGTTGTAGAAAATGAATTGTAGGTGTAAATATATAAAGAATATAATGTTTTAATTTTAATATTATACTCATCTGAAGCGCCATTAGCATTTTGTGTGGGACACGCTGTATAGGCCTATGGTAATATGAGCATTGATAATGCGATGAAGTAAAGCGGCTGAGCCGTATTGAAAAAAAAATTCAAGCAATCAAAAGGCATATTTTTAATATATTGTTCAATCTAGATGGGGAGGGCAAAAATGACAAAAAATTTATTGAAAAAAATAATTTATTATTTTACTCATGTCTTTTAAACCCATTTCTGAGTAGTGAGTGGCTCCTGTTTAAATTGTACCCTATACATGTACCAGTAATTACTGCTGCGACCGATATGTCTTTTCTGTAATTCTTTTCTGTAATTTTTCACTTTTTTCACCTGAAAAAGTAAAAGTTCGTTTTCTCATATTTCACAGCAGAGTAACAAAATCGCAAACTCATTTCTTTTTTTAACCTCTACTTCTGAACCTGCTATTTCTTTTCACCATAATTGGTGTAAGCGATATCTATTCAATATCTAGAAGAAATTGTACTTTCTCATATTCCATTCTCCGGGGCATCGATCCCCGAATTTAAAGCAGATACCCAAACAACCCTGGATCACTGACCCCCAAAGACTAAAAGTTTCTTCTATTTTGTCACATGATCCGATGCTATTCAGACCCCATGAGCTCTTCAACTTGGATATTGGGAAAGTATTGTATAAAGTAAAACACCATGTAGTGTTTAATTTCTCGGGACGACGTTTTCCTAAAATGGATATGAACATATTCCATAACACATGCGGCAACATGAAATAATGTATTCTATATAAACAAAAATATGCAGTATATTTGGTTTGTAAACATCTTTTTGTAAAACCAACATAAAATAGACAACATAAACGGATTGACTTTTTCCTCTCCGAAATCTGACACGCTGCAAGCAAGGGGGTCATTCCAGTAATGGGTGGGCCCCAGTGCCTTCCTTAGTTCTAGTTAAGGAATTTTCCCCACCCACCCCCACCCCCCGCAAATGACAGTAACAAGAGAAATTTTGGACGTGTTTTGAAAGAGTGAATAAAATGAAAAATAAAATATATATTGTTCATGTACAGTATGCTACACGGCCTAAACCAATGTACTACAAGAATCGCGCGGAGTTGAGGGACTTAACTTGCAACAGTGAATACAGCCTTCGCTATAAGGAAAAATACGGTAATTTATCCCCGGTTACAAAAACCCTATATACTGAAAATTGTTACAATTCTTGTTACACTCCAAATCACCAGTGCACCCAGAAGTGAGCTTTATGTTGTTTCATGGAACTACTGCTTACACACTGTAGCTCCATGGTTGTTTGTTTTTTTTTACCTTGCAAACAGGCCGGATACTGCATACAATCTCGCAGTCTCTCGCTACCGATGAAAAAAAAATCTTGTCATTTAGTAAAAAATGATAAACCGATGGTCAATATGCACAATAATTTGGGCTATGGATTTTTTTATTTGTAATCTTGCGTAATGAATCAATAAACCCTGGTTTTATGCCTAAACACAGAACTATGTTAATGAACATTGATTCTAATCAATTAGTAATACATATATTACAAAAAAATCCCGCTTCATGCCCCAACCATGTCAACGGTGAAAAATAAAACAAATAGATTACGAATATCAGACCCATAACTTAATATTTAGGTTTTGAAGTAAAAAGTGCCAAAGCGCGATTCTCGTCTCGTTTCACTCTCTCCTCTTTCGGGGTTGATTTTTCTTTTAAAAGACATTCAAGATGATCGATCCGATGATAAAGCTGAGAGGAGAAGGGAAGAGAAAGAGAGAGTTACAGGGGAAGATGGATTTCCAATCTCACTGCGGAGACAGAAATGATCGATCGTACAGAATCAAAGAAACCCTCAATCGGAAATAAACCATAGCACTTATTTAGCATCAACGACAGGCTAAATGAATCATATCAACGGTAGCTTGACATAAAGATAGACGAGATGATATCAAACTAAGGCACTCTCAAAGGTATTTCAATATCCCCCAAAATAGTGTGACGAATATTGGATAATTCAACCCACCCCACCCCCAGACATGTCTCCTAAAGACTTTGCGATATGTTGTCTAATTAGATCATTCTTTGATATATTTATTTACAAAAAATATCTTTAAAAAAAAGGACTGCTACCTTGTATGACCTCTATAATACTTACTTTGTTTTCAATACTCTTTAGAAAAACAGGTTCTTAGAGGGTTCTATGCTTATTTGAAACCCCCATATGCAGAGGTTCCCTATAGAACATGTAGAAGTTTCTGAATCACCTTAAACATGTTAAACAGCCACTTTGGTACCTTTTAGAATTTTATAAATCAGTTAAGGTTCTTGCCAACGCAGATACATTTTTTCTATTTTAATTTTGTATTATGATTTTTCTAAAAATACTTTACATGTAGACGTATCAGTCAACGAAATAATGTTAAATATCTGGGAATGTATCTTGATTCAAAACTAAAATGGGATATACATATTGATGAAATGTGCTCAAAAATTAGTTAGGTAGTAAGTTTTCTGGCCCGTCTTAGATATTTAATATCAAAATCCAATCTGAAGATTATTTACAATTCTGTTATTCTCCAACTTTTTGACTATGCTGACATTGTCTATGATTCGGCAAGCCAAAAATATACAGACCGTTTGCAAAAACTACAAAACAGGACCGGACGTCTGACGTCTCATTTTAAAGATAAATCCATGCATTTAATCACGTTTCAAATAATGATGTTCACGCAAAATAAGGGTGACAATCTCTGCAATCTAGGCGAAAAATACAGTTTATATAATGGTTTACAAAACCCTTCATAACTTAGCTCCAGGTTATTTTTTAAAAAGTCTTTCCAATATTGGAAATTATTCATATTCATTCCTATCACAAGGAAATGTCACAATTCCGAAACCCAAGAGTGAATGCTGCCGAAGAACATTTATATAGAGGGGATCGCGAGCAAGTAATGACCTTCCTTATATAATTCAATCATCAAGTAGACTATATACTTTTTATAAAAATCTTAATTAGAAAAGTCAATCATGCCCTGGGTCCCGTTGCAGAAAGAGTTGCAATCAATCGCAACTTTAAAAATCATGCGCAACTTGATTTTCAACCAATCAACAGCGCGCATTTGGAACTTGCGCTTGATTTTTTGACTTGCGTTTAAACGCAACTCTTTCTGCAACGGGCCCATCTGCGTTTAAAGAATAGTGTGGCAAGGCGGGTGGGGTGTAGGGTTGGGTGAAGGGCAGGTTTCGGGAGAGGGTGGGGGTATCTTACAATGTTTTCTTTTTCCATTATTTTTGTTTGTACAATATCTTTTGTTATGTATGCCTGAACCCCATGGAAGAACAGCGTTGTTATATCAACAAAGCTGAGTGTACTTATTCAGCCATTTCTCTATACCTTTCATTTTTATTATGTGCATACATTTACCTTGTATTTTTTATGTTGTGATATGGAAAATATATACCAATACCAATAATCATTTATGTTATTGAATATAATTGTAATGATAATGCTTCGCATGGTAAATTTTTGTTATAAATGTATGAAAAAATATGTATCATACGTTATGTTCTGTTGGAAACTGAATTTCGATTAGAAATTGAATTTGATTTGACTTTGAAAAACGAATCAAACTTTTTGGGGGACTTTTTTCTAAAGGGTTCCAAATATGGGACAAACGGGTTCACATTCGCACCTGTTTTCCAACATAATAGGATTATTGAATTTCAGTTTCGTTTAAAGTTCCTAGAATCATTTCAATTCAGAATTATATCAAATTTGATCATATTCAATAAAAGATTGAACAAACTGAGAACAGGGCACATACGCTGTGCATTGATTTAGCGCAAGAGAATCTAGTCACCTGTGAACTAAATCAAGGTATGATGGGGTGTCCAAACATCGCGGACATTTAAAAATATCCATCCGGCTAAAATTTGTTCACAAAAAAAATCACATTTTATAGATAAGAAAATAAAATGATAGCTACCAAATAGACGGCAATATTATAAACTAAAAAAATATTGACGAAAATGTGAAGAAGGTCAAGGGGTTTCGCCGATATCGCGATCTTAAAATTCTCTTACGATCGACGAGTGTGATCTAACTTCGCCGACCAAATTTTTTTTAAGACTTAAACAAACATTCAAGCTCAAATGGTGAGATATTTTGTTTCAGATGGACAGCAAAATGTCATAGAATCGATCAGAACCACGTATCTTTTATGATATCAGGGGTCCGTTGCAGAAAGAGTTGCGTTTAAACGCAAGTCAAATAATCAATCGCAACTCCCAAATGCGCGCTGTTGATTGGTTGAAAATCAAGTTGCGCATGATTTTTAGAGTTGCAATTGATTGCAACTCTTTCTGCACCAGGCCCCTGTTTGCAAAATGATGATATTGTGATGCCTGTTCAGAAGTTCAGATTTTTCAGAACGGGCGCTAATGGTGACAAAATTTGCCGATCTTTTGTCAATATTTTCATGAATACTGTACTCGTCCTAAAGAAACCTACGCTAGAGGATTAAGTTAGGTCGCCTTTCATTTTGATTATGTCACATTTTACAGACATTGAATAGTTTAAGAGATAATGACCATCCGCGAAGTATAAATACACGCGAAGTTTTGACCCACTATCACTGTCATACTTCATGGAGTTGTTCCTAAATAACATTGCGTAGGATTTTACATACAACTGGTAACCAATTATTTTGATAAATGAGACGACCGTGTTTTTTAGCAGGAGAGGATGTCTTAAGCCCTAATCTAATTCGACAAAAATCGAAAATTGCATTCAGATGATGATTGCTAATACAAACAAGTATATGGAGATCAGTTTTCAATTAGCTGATGGGAATCATGGAGATTTGCATCGAAGAACAGATCACTAATGCGTGAAGTCGCTTATAATGAGAACAACTCGATGGAATGGAACATCTAGTGCGTGGTTCATAAAGCTGTTCCTAAGTTAAGAGCGACTTTAAGAACGACTGGTGATCCTTTCTTGTGGTAAATGGTATACACCAAAATGTTCATTGGCTATGGTTTAGCGCGTAAGAATGGTTCACCAGTCGTTCTTAGAGTCGCCCTTAACTTAAGAACAGCTTTATGAAACTTACCGCCGAAAAGTATATTGCATTCCAATGACAAAAAACATTGCTGTTACCCTAGATGGAAAGAAAATTCAAATAGCATTGGCTGAATACATTTTCATTGCATTCACATCTTCGGTAGACCTGCGATCAATAGTCGTGTCTCTTTCGTTTGTGAATTAACCTTTGCCCTATTTGGCTACCATTGGCGTACAGATGGGGGGGGGGGGCTCGGGGGTTCTTGCCCCTCCATCTCTCCCCCAATTTCTCACGACCAAGAAAATAAAAAAGAAAAGGAAAGTGATCAGGGTGAAATATGTCATCTTCTGAATATCATGTCAAAATCTCTTACAAACTTTGAATTTTGTAATAAAAATGTGGAACTCTTTGTATTGCCTTTTTATTTGCCATGCTCTTTTATTTTTGTATGATATTACATTTCTTTAACTCCCAATTCTTGCATCATCTTTTCTTACAATGAAGGAATAAAGGCATATCTTTGATAAATTAAATTACAGAGCCATCGTGAAAGTAAAAAAAAAATCTTGAAATGTGCATCACCTTCGTAGGTGAACCCTTTTAAAACATTTTTGAGAGTCGATTGTATATATATATATAATCGTGGAAAAAATTATTGAATTTAGAATGCACTCGAATGACGTGCCATTAGAAATGATATCTGACCATGCTGCTTACTGAAGGGATGAAGAATCAAGACAGACATTCATTGAAAGCATGACACTCCTGATCAAGTCACTTCGTCGATTCGGAGAAGGATGAAGGGGAGCCTTCAGCTATTTTTTGTTGGACTATTCTCGACGACTCTTTGGCGTCTTCCACGGAGATCAGAGTTTCTTATTTTTGGAGAGCGTTGACCCTTGAAGAAGAGATACAGGAAGAAAAGCGAAGAAAAAAACGGGTAAACGTGGAAAAATAAGAATGAGAAAAAGGAAAATAGGAAGAAAGAAAAGAATCAAAAGAAAGAGAGAGAAAGAAGATGATGAAGAAAAGAAGAAGAAGGAGGAAGAAAAAGAAGAAGAAGAAGGGGTAGAAAGAAGAAGATGATGATGTTCATGAAGAAAAGAAAGGAAAGGAAGAAGCGGAAGAAATGAAGGAGAAGAAGGGGAAAGAAGACCAAGAAGCAGAAGATGTTAATGAAAGAGGAAAAAAGAAGAAAAAAAATACTTCTGTTTTTTTTTAGATTATCATACAAATTACTTATGGAACATAGACATCATACATGTTATATGAAAATGCAAGCAAAGATTAAAAAACCCAACTTATTGTCAAAATCCGTATCAATTTAACACTTACTGCCACCCCTTCAGTTATATTTAAAGGACAAGTCCACCCCAACAAAAACTTGATTTGAATAAAAAGAGAAAAATTCAACAAGCATAACACTGAAAATTTCATCAAAATCGGATGTAAAATAAGAAAGTTATTGCATTTTAAAGTTTTGGTTATTTTCAACAAAATAGTTATATGAACGAGCCAGTTACATCCAAATGAGAGAGTTGATGACATCACTCACTCACTATTTCTTTTGTATTTTATTACATGAAATATTAAATATTTTTATTTTTTCATCATTGTCATGTGAAATGAAGTTTCATTCCTCCCTGAACACGTGGAATTCCATTATTTTAACATTTTGTGCTTCAGGCAAGGAGGTCCTAATCGTCAAATTCGTAAAAATTGAAATATTGTATAATTCAAACAATAAAAAACAAAAGAAATAGTGAGTGAGTGACGTCATCGACTCTCTCATTTGGATGTAACTGGCTCGTTCATATAACTATTTTGTTGAAAATAAGCGAAACTTTGAAATGTCATAACTTTCTTATTTTACATCCGATTTTGATGAAATTTTCAGCATTGTGCTTGTCTGATTTTTCTCTATTGATTTAAATCAACATTTTTCTGAGGTGGACTTGACCTTTAATAACTTTTGTTTATTTTTTTCGGTATTTACATTTTTTCTTCTTTCTTGACTGTATACGCATTGAAAAAAATAGATATGTAACAGGAAGAAGGCGTAAAAACCCTGGAAAGCAGCAGGTGCTTGTGTTGGGATACGCTTGTAAACGTATACAACTGAACAACACCAAATACCAAAAGAAAGTACTAAGGAAAGGTCGAGAGATAGAGTAGAAGAAAAGAGCTATAGAGGGGCGAAGGGGCGAGCATGAATTACATGTACCTCGCTTGATACAAGATGAATAATAGCACAACAGGCATTTATGGTACAAAATGGCAACATCGAATGCATATTGATTATATAATATAACTTATTGCATGTTTAGCCCCCTGTATAATGTTCGATCTGATAAATACGATGAAAGGAAATGAGGAGGATGGATTGATAAATGGATAAAATACGGTAAACAAAAGATTAGAGATAGCAAAAGGGGGTGTTGAAAATCGTGAATAGTCCACGTGGCGCCTCCCACGTTTCGTTCAAGTAACAACAAAGTGCTATTACCACATGTAAATCTAGAGCATATCCAATAAGACCTTCAATCAATTTTTTTTTTACAATCATAATAATGGTATTTTATTTAAAGACTGTTCGCCGCAAGAGCTGAATTGTACAGAACTTTTACATAAAAACAAAGATAAAACATAACAGTATCAAAATAGAATTATAAAAATACACAAAGCATGAAAAAATATACTATTCTTAATACTTTGGGGGTTAATATGAATCAACAGAATATTTTCAAATATAAGTAATTGCAGAAGTTGAAAATCCCTTTATTTAACATAATAAACAGGATGCAAAATCTTCATGAATAATATTTCATAGCAACGCGATTGCATGTATTCAAGGCAATGCCAGCAACGTCACCATTGATTAGAACAGGAAAGGAAAACATCCTGGCAAAGTAGTCATCTGCCTATTTTTGTTGAGAATTTCTTCAAGAACATAGGAAATAGAAAATGCATTATGTTCTTCTCTGAGTATTGGCATTGTGACAAATGATATGAAATGGCCAGATCAATTTAGTGGATCCAAAAGATGCTTTATTACTGAAAATTTTCATTAAAAACATTAAGATTTTATCTTCATTTAGTTTAGATTCAATGTTGTTTGAATTTTTAATATTTTGTTATTACAGTAAAGCAGGCTGTAAATCGTTTTCCGTGTAGTTCTACTTATATGACTCTACTTCTACTACTCCATTATTTTTTTCCATCATTATTCTTCTTGTTCCTCTTCTCCTCCTCCTCTTCCTTTTTCTTCTTCTTCTTCTTTTTTTCTTCTTCTTTTTCCTCTTCTTTTTTTCTTCTTCTTCCTCTCCTACTGCTGCTGCTACTACTACTACTACTACTACTAATACTATTGCTTCTATTATTACTACTACTACCATTACTACTACTACTACTACTACTATACTACAACTACTACTATTACTTCTACTACTACTATTACCTCTACTACTACTATACTAAAACTACTACTACTACTTCAACTACGACCACTACTTCCCTTTCTCTTAAATCTCTGGCTATTCTTCCTACTAGTACTCCTTCTACTGATGGTACTTCTATAATAGTATACAAAGCTGCATGCGCAAAAAATATAATACGATCTACCAACGCCCGCGCAATAGTACATCTATCACACCAATCCTATAGCAGATAGAGTGCTTGCTTGCTTCTTGATTATTGTCATATTTTCCCTCTATGTAGGAACATGATGTCTTTCATAGTATTGGAAGCGTCTTTGTTTGTAGAGTACTATCATTGTAGTACTCAAGAAGGAACATAAGATATCGTCTTTCATAATAACGAAAATCCTTACCTGGTATCGTGAATTTTAACAAACAAGTGTGGTCAGAACAAGATATAAATTTGTAGCTGGACAAGACTTAATGAGTATTCATACGAATGTTTTATTTAATTCCAGTCAACAACAGATACCTATCTCATAGTTTTTCAAAAAAATCTTTTGTGAGATTCAATAATGTTAACCACATTGGACAAAAATTTCAATTAATCTTAGAGAAAATAACGGTGGAAAAGTTGTGAAAGTTTGAATTTGACTACTTACCAGATTTACTCTTATATGCTTGTAATAATCATTTCAATAAAGGACGTTCAAATACACCTGTCTAATAAAATTGATTATGGCATGTACCCGAAGGTATATATATATGCGAGGAGTGTGTGATGTGAAATTTTCATCGCGTTCCACGTAGATGGAAGTGGTTTTATATCAAAGAGAGAATTGACATATCAGGGGACCCGATATATTTTAAGTATTTACATTACGAATTTACTCAAAGGTTTTAGAATTCAGATCGCATAAAATCACATATAATATTTCATACTTGTGATTACTTGGAGGATCACATGAGCACAAGAACAAAATCAGGAACTAGCCTATCATGATCATCGTTGCATGCGCATTTTGTTCAGTAGACTGACGAGGAACCAATCAAAATTGTTCTTTCATATTAACGATTAATTGCGAACCTTTGTGATACGGGACCCTGTTTATCATTTTCATTTTCGGACATGTACTAGCTTAATATTTAAAATAGGCCTTCATTGGCTCTGTCTGTTTAGAAGTAAATGATTTAATAAATTGTTAAATTACCATCCATCCATTCAGTTTCATTTTACTCAAATTACTCATATTTACGATTTTCCTTGCAAAACGCGGCTCTTGTATTATTGTGAATCTCTGTTTTTATTTATTGGGTTCAATTTCTTTCTATTTATGAGCCCATATATGAAGAGCTTGATTCCAAAAGGAGTTAAATCCACTTTTGACCAAAATTGATTTTTGATACAAATATATGTATCTTAGACGTGGGAATTAAATGCAACATATCGCATTTGAATTTTGTTGTTGTTGAAAGGTTGGTAAAAATTGATTTCAAATTTGAGTTTTGTTCCAAAAGGAGCTAAATCTCTAAAATTTCCTATTTCACATTAAGTTATGCATTCATTTCTAGGTACATGCTGTGGATATACAAGTTCACAACATCAGTGCAAATTTTGACGGAAATAACAAAATTTACCATTTTTATGAATATTTTTGGATTTAGCTCCTTTTGGAATTAGATATCGGAAGGTCATCGTCCTTAGAAAAGATGAAAAAAAATTTCTTTTTTTTCTTTGTGTAATTTTAAATGCATAATCATCAGAAAAGATGTTAAATGTACTCTGCGAGCCATATTTACGTGTTTCGTGTGCAGTTTCCAATGTCAAATATGTTTGAATTGGCAGAAATTGACATTTTACTAAGGTTTTGTTCCAAAAGAGCTAAATCCATGAAAAATAAAGTTTAAAAATTCTTTAAAATTGATAATGAATGCTAATTTTTTTAAATCATGATTTAATTAGTCTAAGATGATAGTACTATCATATAAATGTATATCAAAATGCAACAGGAGTGGCTAAGGGAAAGCGGTGAATTACGAAATCTTGATTTACAAGAAAATACCAATGTGGATTTAGCTCCTTTTGGAACACACTCTTTATATATTGTATCCCCATACATTAGCTGCAGTATGTGTTGTTTTCTAATGAAATAATGACAGTCGAACGTAAAGTCGTGCGTATTACTTCTACGACGAGCTTTATGAGACCCCCCCCCCCCTGAGACATGAACTGAAAAGAGCCTTGTAAATACTACCTTTACAATCATCCACCATTAATGTCATGATGTAAATGGTTGAACGACGAACTACCATGACCATCTTCAACCACTGCTCAACAAGTCCTGATTTCCAGCGAAACCGTGTTACACATTCTTTATTTTCCCCAGAAAACATGTTATTTGACCTCGGAACCTACTCCTCCATCATTTTCCATAACTAGTATTTAATTTCATTGAGTATCTTTAGAACTATGACCATAAATATATCAGGATGAATACCTGTTCCAATTTTATCAAAGTGGCTTGATTCCCGAGGCACAATTTCATTAGATTCCTGACTCTAATTGAAGATCCTTAAATTTTCATTAACTAGATTTTTTTTAAATTTAATTAATGTCGTCCATTAGTTTAATTACACCAGGATAAAATGCGCTCTCAATTTCAAGAAGCGTCACTGAAATGTGATCTGGGAGCCATGCCCAAGTTTAACTCAAGTAAACATCTATTTTTCTTCAAATTGACATATTAAAGCATACAAATCAATAATATAGTAGTAGTAATAATAATGATAATATGCAACGTTTATATAGCGCGTAACCCAAATGTCTCTAATCGCTGCATAATAGCCCGGCTTTAGCACGGCTACCCTCATTGGGCGCATCGAGCATTCAAGGAAATCCTTCCTAACGGGTACCCATTTACTATACACCTGGGTGGAGAGTGGCAAAATCAATGTAGATAAACGCCTTGCCAAAGGACCCATTGCTGCGATGGGATTTGAACCCCGGACCTTGTGGGACCGAAGGCTTATTCAATGAACCACAGCACCTCTACAGCCAGTCGCACCACACAACAGCATGCATACTGGCCCTTTCCCAGCAGTTGTGATGAACCGAAATGGGGGGCAAGCAACTGGGGGGGGGGGGGGTATTAACACCTAAAGTAATGGATGGTTTCCTAACTCACTATCTTACAGGGGGGGTATCGCAGATCCGGATTTTTTTGGGTTATTACTTCAAAGGTTTGTTGTAGATAGTGGACTTGATTACATAAACTTGGTCTAGACATTCTGGATCGGCGTAGATAAAATAAGGAACGGGTTGTTCTTAATTTTTTATTTCTTCACATTTATTAATTATTTTGACTGGAGAAGAAGAAGAATAAAGACATGAATAAGAAAATTTGCAGAGACAAAAGAAAAAGAAAAGGAATTTATCCATACTAATATCCCGCTTTTTGTCTTTATAAACGCAAATAAAGAGAGGACTGTATACAAAAAATAATAAATATTTAATATTTTTCAGCAGGTGCAGATTGTTCTGATTCTCAATGTGTATCATTGTTGTCTCTAAAACTTGGGTTGAGCACGAGAAAATCGATAGACACTCTCCGAAATCGAATTGAAGTTTCAAATAAAGAAATAAAAAAGGCAGTTGATTAAAATTGATGGAAATGTTTCAATCACTTAAACCTATAATTTCAAGGAAAATGGAATTGAAGAGGTTCAAATCTGTCATCGTTGATCTTGATGCTAATATGCATCTGAAGCAGGGCTAAATTATTTTGTTATTTTGTTATCGAATGTCAGTATTTGATGTTTTTGCATAAATTGTTTCTAATCTTATCAAAATTTATTCCTTTCTCTCTTCTATTCTTTAAGTTATTCCTGGGGTGAGCTATATTTCATCTATAGTTAATCCTAATCACATCTCTACATCCGTTCAATTCTTGATTTATTATTATTGCCAATTCTACAAAGGCATTGGAAGTGGGCCTACACTCAAAAAAATATTGGGTAAAAATGGTTCATGGAGTAATTTTGTGTCCAACCAACACTGGGCAATTCTTTTGGGCATTTTCATTCATCTAGCGTGATGAAAATTTTGCCCATCCTAAAGCAATTGCAGCTGATTTTTTTAAAGACCTTACTGAACAATATGCTTCCCGCATTGGGTAAGATACTGCCCCAAATTGGTTGGATACAAAGTTACCCCCGTGCTGGTTAAAATTTTACACAATATTTTTTTTTTACATATAGTATGGATTTTTCACACGTTGTTCCATTTCTCTGAAATAACTCCCATTTGCTTTACGAGACTATATACTTCTGTAGATAAATTTAAATGTTATCTGAAGCGCCTGTATTTCCGATTTTATACTTTTTTTCATTGCACCTTCAGCACTCGACAGAGAGGGTTTGACCCATTTAAAATATTTTATTATTTAAAAAAATCAAAAGAGGAACTCGGTTAAATGAATGATACATTTACCTTTGATCAAACTCTGGACTGTTTAGTCCTCAATAGGTGAAAGAAATACCTTAAAAACTGGCCTCCGTTGGTGGAGTATCATTAGATTTTCTATCACTCTATTTTGGTAGGCATTTTCTTATATCGATTACACTCAACCCATGACTATAAATAAAGCAACATTCGATAACTGATAGAGTCAGCTCAGAGTAATTGTGATTCATCTTTGGAGTTTGGAGACGCCTGAATTTGAAATAATCTTGATAAAAATGTTAGGTTTCCATGCACCGTATAAATGCATTTTGGTTTTCCTTACGTTACCCTCAATATCATGCGGTTCCATATCGTCTGGTATTCCGTCATCATTCTTCGATATCGATGAAATATAACCGCACTCTTATTGCTTAGCTTGGATTTATTGCCGATGCGAGCATTTTGCTGTATTGAAATCCGAAGCACGTAGCGTTTAGAGGAAGTTGAACTGCATGTAGTTTTTCATTCCATATCGATTTTCGGTCGAAATGCTCTTACCCCTATAATTGATATCAATGGATTTAAATTGGTATAACCTTTTGGTATTAGATACTATCTTAGACAATAGAAATACTTGAAATTGATTGCGGATTTTATTCATACGATTACTTTAATTTGTATAGTGCTTCACGAAATCGTCAGTCTTTAAGATTATTTGCAAGTTTGTGACGTTTATTAGTAGACAAGATAAATATATATGCTGTAAATAGATTCTTTATTCATGATATTTGAGCCATCATGGAAACATTGTACAACAATTTTGAATAAACCATGGTATCATTCACCGAATATAAAACTAATTGCCGCATTAAAAATATATGCAGAGAATAAGGCATATATTAAAGTTGGTTTCTATATACAATAATCCTTTCATGTTTAGTTATGAATGTTTGTTTAATGAATATTTTTTAAAATACAAATGAAGTTATATAATAGCGTTTTTATGAAAACTGCTTCAAGATGTTTAGCCAAGCATTATCATTATTTGAAAGGTCCTGGTATGCCACTTATTGAACAGGCTGAAGCTGTGGGGGATTTCCCTAACAGAATATATAAATAAAAAAACAACAACATTTAAATAGGTATAATGAGAAGATAAAAAGAGAAGAAGGTGGTTAGATAGAAAGAGAGATAGTATAATGAGAAAGGTTTAATAGATAGAGTTAGGAAACAGGAATAAAAAAAAATAAAAATGGGTAGATGGATGAGTACCTTCACAAATTTTCAAATGCCAGGCTTAGGAATTTGATTTTTTTCTCTCCTACATTATCATTAAAAGTAATTAAGATGATCATATCACGCTCCATATCATTGTAAGAATTTTCTTTATTGTCATCATCATCATCATCATCACCACCACAACTATCACCACCACTGATATTTTTTTTGTATTATCATTTTTATCATCATTATAATTTTATCAATTTTATTATCATTGCCATTATTACCAACTTTTGTTCTGGTTTTATATACTGTAATTAAGATAATTCATTCATCAATATGCTTACAAATATTATAATCTTTTATCTACAGTTTAACATAATAAAATAGCGAAAAATAAGTTTAGAACATAAAACAGGACAGTCATAATGAGGCCTACTTGAAGAGATAAAGAAAGAAGGAAAGAGTGTGTGTGTGTGGGAGAGATAGTGAGTGAACACATCATTCCCTTCCAGGGACAGTTGTAAGTATTAGTGACTGATTACAGGATAAGGGCGAGGCCCTTGAGATCAGTAACGAAAGAGGTCTCTCAAAATTATATTGCATTAGGTACGAACCAAGCTTAGCCTCCAAATTTCCATACATATTATCATGGATCCTATACTAGTAGAATCCATGATATTATAATGACCACGGTATATGTGTATGTATTTTATTTGCATTTCGCTTGTGGAGCCGGGCACAATACACGACTAGGCATGTAAGGCGACAAGTAAGGTCGGGTTCTTATAAGATTTAGATCTATTTGATATTAAATTAAAAGAAATCCATAAACTTTAAAAAAAATTGGAATTTTCGCAATTTGACACTTTTAGGTAAGATTACTATACTGAAATCCCTGGTACTTCCAAAATTTGTTTATCCAGTAACTTACCAGATCCTTTTTTGATAACCTTAAAAAAATATTCTTTGAATTTTTATGGAGCAGAAAGAGAGATCGAATTAAAAGAAATATAATGTATAATGAATATGAAATTGGTGGATTAAAAATGACACACATTAAAAGTTTTTGTAATGCGCTCAAAATTTCTTGGGTCAAAAGGATATTAGATAATCATAATAAGGGTATGTGGAACCGTTTTTTCTTCATCAAGTAAATTCACACTGATGTAAATATATATATATATATATTTTACGGTAATTTCTTTGCTAATGATGTAACATTTTTCCATGTCAGCCAATTTTGGCACGATGTCTTCCTATAAATATTACAACCCGGTCAAATTTAAGGAGATTTTATCTCAACCCATTTGGAATAATTCATTAGTAAATCCTGGTCTTCCTATAAATATTACAACCCGGTCAAATTTAAGGAGATTTTATCTCAACCCATTTGGAATAATTCATTAGTAAAAATAGATGGTAAATTGATATTTTTCAAACACTGGTTTGATAAAGGAATTAAGTTGATTGGGGATTGTCTTAATATAAATGGATGTTTTCGATCTTTTGAAGAAATGCAGCTAAGTTTTAATTTACACATAAATCGATTTATGCGTTATTACGCTATTGTTGATTCTATAAAGTCAACCTGATCAAAAATGTTTACCCAACGCAACCCCGCATTTTCTTCTGAAGACAGGAAACTTTATTTATTTTTATCACAAAAGAATATTCTATATTTGTAAATAATGTATGTTTAAAATTGGAAAATACCAATCACCTAGATAAATGGAAAAGTGACCTAAATTTAAGTTTAAAACACTAATTCAGTGGCAAGACCGTTTTAAAATATTATATAGGGCGACCTTGGATACCAAGATACGTTCATTTCAATTCAAGTTTATTCACAAACGTATAGCAAACGTATAGATGATTCTACCTTCTTTGAAAAGCGCAAAGTACTCTGAAAAAATTAGTGACATAGTTCACTCTTTAAGGAGTGAATATATGAAAGAGTGAATATTGAGTGAAAAAAACCTCGGATATCACTGAGGCCATCAAAAATTTGCACTTTCATTCCAAAATCATTCATTTACTAATTCGCTCCTTAGAGACTGAAAATTTTCACCTTTCCTTTGCAAAGTAGGGGTTGGGGACATGGCCAGCAGGGAAAAGGGTCAGTGTATGTGTATAGGTAATTTCTTATTATTTCGTTTGAACAGTCTTAATGTGTTATGAAAACAATTGCTCTGAAAGGGAGTGATTAAGCGACACTTTCTTAAATCTGTAATGAAATATTTTGAACTTATCTCCTTTGCAAATACATAATTATTATAAGGAAATGTACTTGGTGAAACTCTGTATAACGATCCTTAAATGTATATGACTATGCAAGACAGTTGTTATTACTTAAAACTTGCAAGTTGGAAATGCATATTGACTCTGAATAAAAGTCAAATTTTGATCATGTTGGTCATCGCTGTACGTTATGATTATTACTGCTATTATTATTGATTGATTTTAACTAGCATTCATTGCTTTATTACTGTATAGTTTTGCTTCTTCCCCCACAGAAACCTGGGGGGATGATTGTACACACCATCCCCCCCCCCTAAAATTCTGGGGGGATGCATCCCCCCGCTATCTACGCCCCTGCGTATATAGATGGAATCGAATGCGACGGTTGTTTAGACATTTTCTATAGCAATTTTATCCATACCAGTAGTTCTATGTCAATTCTAATGTGTTCACTGCATAACATAAGAAGTTCACGATTCAATCTCGCCTGTATTCTTGTTGAGTTTATTATTTTCTTTGTCTTTGGATGAAGAGGTACTTCAAAACAGCCTTAGTGTTTGATCTCAGTATGTCATGGTATTTCTTTAAGAGAAAAGGGAATACATATTCAACTTTATACAAACATCAATGCAAATCATGTGCTAAATTATCATTATGTCAGGCGCAATGCAATTTTGACTGACTGTCAAATAATCAGCGAACGATTGTTTTTCTTAAAATAAAAGTGAATTACAAAAACTTCTAGACATTAACACGGCAATCATAATTACGCCTTATTATTATTAAGTTAGCTGTAATGACATTTAGACTTTACTCTCTGGTCAAAATGCAATTAATCAGCGAGCGATTGTATTATGAAAGAAAAATGGAAAAAATAAAAACACGTCAAATCATGGTTGGGGGTCCATGGACAGACAGACATCATTAATTGTAAAATCATAAAGCGTAATTATCATTATTATGTCAGATGTCAAGCAATCAAGATCTGATTGTATGGTCAAATTACAAATAATCAGAGGAAGATTGTGTTATTTTAAAGGTTGAAAATACAAAGGAAAACATCTCGTTCTGACATTAATTATAATTCATATGCCTAATCATCCTGTCATCATGACGTCAGTAGTAATTCATTTCTTGCTTGACTTTAAGGTCATAATACAAACAATCGTCAGCTTATGATCTAGTTTACATCTGACTTTTCTTTAAATTCTTTCATTCCAGAATAATACTACATGGATACACATGCAAAAAAGACATAAAATAAATAAATGAATAAATAAATACATAAATAGATAAATAAATAAATGAATAAATAGATAAATAAATAAGTAAATAAAAAAGATGAATAGCATGGGACTAAGAAAATTCATCATCATAAAACTAGAATTAAAGCTGTAGAATGTGATCAATAACACAAGTGAGGAACGATATCGAGATATAGTTAAGAATAACGTTTTGTTTTGGCATAGTTATATTTTTATTTCCGTTCTTTAAAGAAAACAACTGCCTGTCTAATGGAGCGTTGCAAGAAACTCGCGATCAATTGCAAGTCGAAAATCAAGCATATGCCATACAATTAATTGCAAATTTGTGATTTATTGTTAATCTGCTCCATGAAACAAGGAGTGTAATCTGATTTGCTAAAATTAAAAGTGATCAATCAACTGTTAAATTGCAAAAGAAAATTTGCGATTGATTGCAAATATTTTCTTGCAACACCCCCTAAATGATTTAGTGATAGATATGTTATTCCTACTTAATATTTGAGTTTGCTGTAAGTTTATAAAATCATCCAAAGGGTAGCTTTGCCTCAGTCTGCTGAGAGTCAACGCATACGGGAATATACATGGGTGGGACTACACAAAAAATAGGCGTTCTGATCGTTTCAGCCGGCATCTATTATATATCGCCCATGTAGAATATTTGAAGATTTTTTTTAGTGATTCATTTGGTCGTTATTCTTACTACATTTCAGATTAAAACTGAAGCCTTTTAATACCTCATGATTGTTGTTTCATCTTGCCCAAAACTGTTGTAGACCTATAATTGATCTCAAAAGGGCCACCAGCGTTATACAAAGATATTGATCTGTGACACTGATGAATTGGAACATAGAAAGTCCATCAAAGATCATAATTCGTGCTTGTTAATTTGATGGGAAGCCATTCCAATCAAAATGAACTGGTAAAGGCCATAGTACTTGGTTTATAGAATATGATATTTTGGGTGTGTAACACGACTTGAATGACTGATTGTTTTTCTAATTCTCAAAAATCAGTCTTTAACACTACCTCACCGGATGACACAACTGAACCTGTTAAATATCATAATGTTAACAGCGTTAATCACATACTCATAAAGTGAAAAACACATAGACTTCTAGACATTAACACGGCAATTATAATTACGCCTTGTTATTATTATTAAGTTAGCTGTAATGACATTTAGACTTTACTCTCTGGTCAAAATGCAATTAATCAGCGAGCGATTGTATTATGAAAGAAAAATGGAAAAACTAAAAAGACGTCAAATCATGGTTGAAGGTCTATACAGACAGACATCATTAATTGTAAAATCATAAAGCGTAATTATCATTATCATGTCAGATGTCAAGCAATCAAGATCTGATTGTATGGTCAAATTACAAATAATCAGAGGAAGATTGTGTTATTTTAAAGGTTGAAAATACAAAGGAAAACATCTCGTACTGACATTAATTATAATTCATATGCCGAATCATCCTGTCATCGTGACGTCAGTAGTAATTCATTTCTTGCTTGACTTTAAGGTCATAATACAAATAATCATCAGCTTGTGATCTAGTTTACATCTGACTTTTCTTTGAATTCTTTCATTCCAGAATAATACTACATGGATTCACATGCAAAAAAAGACATAAAATAAATAAATAAATACATAAATACATAAATAAATAAATTAATAAATAAGTGAATAAATAGATAAATGAATGAATGAATGAATAAATAAATAAATAACAAAGATATATAGCATGGGACTAAGAAAATTCATCATCATAAAACTAGAATTAAAGCTGTAGAATGTGATCAATAACACAAGTGAGGAACGACATCGAGATATACATGTAGTTAAGAATAAAGTTTTGTTTTGGCAGTTATATTTTTTATTTCCGTTCTTAAAAAGAAAACAACTGCATGTCTAAATGATTTAGTGATAGATATGTTATACCTACTTAATACTTGAATTTGCTTTAAGTTTATAAAATCATCCAAAAGGTAGCTTTGCTTCAGTCTGCTGAGAGTCAACGCATACGGGAATATACTTGTGTGGGACTACACAAAAATAGGCGTTTGAATTTGCGTTTAAACGCAAGCCCCAAAATCAATCGTAAGTCCCAAATGCGCGCTGTTGATTGGTTGAAAATGAAGTTGCGCATGATTTTTAGAGTTGCAATCGATTGCAACTCTTTCTACAACGGGCCCCTGATCGTTTCAGCCGGCATCTATTATATATCGCCCAGGTAGAATATTTGAAGATTTTGTTTAGTTATTCATTTGGTCGTTATTCTTACTAAACTTCAGATTATTATTATTATTATTATTATTACTTATCATTTGTACTGCGCTTTTCCCATTAGGCCCAAAGCGCTTACAATGTAATATTTCAAAAACTACAAAGTATTAAACAGATAAGTTTTTAATGACTTTTTGAAGATTGCTAATGATGGAGACTGTCTAATTATTAGTGGCAGGTTGTTCCAGGATTTTGATGCCGACACTGTAAAAGTTCTGTCACCAGCTAATGTACGAGTTATTGAATATGTGAGGCGAAGGTGATCACTGGCCGATCTAAGAGCTCTAGTTGGTGTATACAGATTCAAGCAGTTACTTAAATACTGTGGAGCCTGTTTATTCAGTGTTTTGTAGACAATCACGAGTAATTTGAACGTAATTCTCTGTTTGAAAGGAAGCCAGTGAAGAGAGTTAAAGAGTGGTTGGGAAGGATGATCCCGGGAAACCTGTAAAATTAATCGTGCTGCCCAATTTTGTAGTCGTTGAACACGGGCTAATTGATTAGAGGGAATTGTAGAAAGGAGCCCATTGCAATAATCAATACGAGACAGAACCAATGAACGAACAGCATTGTGACAGGCAGACTGGTCAATATACCTTCTGATTCTAGAAATGTTCCTTAAAAAAAAAGTGACTGTGCTACAGATATGAGAGATATGGACATGCGGGAATCAAATATGACACCAAGGTTTCGTATTTTTCTGATGGTCTAATGAGTGTACCATCAACATCAAGTTGAACATTTGGAAGATTGCGCAAGTTATAAGTAGAGGCAACAACAAAAAATTCAGTTTTATTATCATTAAGTTTTAGTTTATTCACTATCATCCACTGTCTTATATCTGATATACAATTCTGGAGTTTAACCAGTGCATTATTGAGAGCTCCAGGAGTCTTCGGATCAAAAGAAACATATAACTGTATGTCATCAGCGTAAAAATGATAATTGATACAGTGATTTCGCGATTAAAACTGAAGCCTTTTAATACCTCATGATTGTTGTTTCATCTTGCCCAAAACTATTATAGACCTATTATTGATCTCAAAAGGGCCACCAGCGTTATGACAATATATAGACATGCCTTAATTCACGAAGGCAGATTGAATCAATCCATGGATAAGATTAATTTATGGTCTAAGATCACAGAACAAGCCTAACTCGACCCTCAGCGTGTTCATTGTCGGACCTTTGACAAAAAACATACTCATCTCGCGCATTTACGCGATAAAAATTTGACTAATTTCTAGACAAGATTCAATTCAACCTTGTGAATTTCGGTCAATGTAATGACGTGAAATTGTCCAAGCATGTCGCAAGCAAAGCGTTTGAAAACGTCTTTTATATATATATATATATATATATATATATATATATATATATAAAGTATGACCCAGCTAGGGATCATCCCCCCCAGGTCTAAGGACCTGTCTACGCCACTGCATCTACGTGTTCTTTTGCCTTTCAATTCTCCTGTTCTTTGGACTTAGTTCATATCTACCCCTGATAGAGAGTAACATTTTCAGGCAGTGTGTTCACAGTGTATTATAGTAAATGGTGTAACGAGCCAACAATTTTGAAAGGGTTATAGATATGGCGTATCTGTCAAAATTGATAAAGAGTAATTTGACAATTTATTACAAAAATCAAATTTTGTGTTGATTTTGACATAAAATTCAGAAAATAATATCACATGTTACCATTTTCTTAAATTTTCTTTCCATTTCTGTTGTTTTTTTCTTGGTCCTTGGTCGTGAAATTGTTGTGGGGTGAAGCGCCCCAAGGCCGCCCCCCCCCCTCCATCTGTACGCCACTGTTCAGAGTATGTTCACATGGTGGACAAGGCCTTTATGAGTATGTGATTCACGCTGTTAACATGATGATATTTAACAGTGTGAACACGAGTTCCATACTGTCAGCACACTGTGGGACGCTCTCTTCTTTCAAGGTTCATCCTTCATCCGGTGAGTTAGTGTTAAAGACTGATTTTTGAGAATTAGAAAAAACAATCAGTCATTTGAGTCGTGTTACACACCCAAAATATCATATTCCATAAACCAAGTAATATGGCCTGTACCAGTTCATTTTGATTGGAATGGCTTCCCATCAAATTAACAAGCACGAATTATGATCTTTGATGGATTTTCTATGTTCCAATTCATCAGTGTCACAGATCAATATCTTTGTATAACGCTGGTGGCCCTTTTGAGATCAATTATAGGTCTATAATAGTTTTGGGCAAGATGAAACAACATCATGAGGTATTAAAAGGCTTCAGTTTTAATCTTACGTGTAGTAAGAATAACGACTAAATGAATCACTAAAAACATCTTCAAATATTCTACATGGGCGATGCCGGCTGAAACGATCAGAACACCTATTTTTTGTGTATATAGTCCCACACTTGTATATTCCCGTATGCGTTGACTCTCAGCAGACTAAGGCAAAGCTACCCTTTGGATGATTTTATAAACTTACAACAAATTAGAATTATTAAGTAGGAATAACATATCTATCACTAAATCATTTAGGGGGTGTTGCAAGAAAATATTTGCAATCAATCGCAAATATTCTTTTGCAATTTAACAGTTGATTGATCACTTTTAATTTTAGCAAATCAGATTACACTCCTTGTTTCATGGAGCAGATTAACAATAAATCAAAAATTTGCAATTAATTGTATGGCATATGCTTGATTTCAGGAACGAAAATCGACTTGCAATTGATCGCGAGTTTCTTGCAACGCTCCATTAGACAGGCAGTTGTTTTCTTTAAAGAACGGAAATAAAAATATAACTATGCCAAAACAAAACGTTATTCTTAACTATATCTCGATATCGTTCCTCACTTGTGTTATTGATCATATTCTACAGCTTTAATTCTAGTTTTATGATGATGAATTTTCTTAGTCCCATGCTATTCATCTTTGTTATTTACTTATTCATTCATTCATTTATCTATCTATTTACTTATTTATTTATTTATCTATTTATGTATTTATATATTTATTTATTTATTCGTTTATTCATTTATCTATTTATTTATTCACGGCTAACAAAACAACAAGAACAAGTGAATTGCGATTTGTCGTGGCTTTAATGAAAATAGAGATGAATGTGCATCTTTACCAATTCTGCTTTTTGTGTACAGTGTATGAATATCATCACATATACATATACCGATAATGTCTGTAACCAACCGATACCCTTGTTTAATAAGCTCCTCGGAGAGGGGTTAAACCCCCGGCTAGAAGGCCCCCCTCGTAAGTTCTTCAATGTTTAAAATTCATGGCTGTTTTCCCACTGGTTCCCTGCTAGCCGGACCGGAATCCCAGCACAGCTATTAATTATGAGCTATCGGTGGATTACAGATGACATAAATATAGCATATAGAGATATATGAATGCCCATGACTATAGACCAGCCTGCCCGCCTTTAAGATCAGGTCAGGCTAAGATTAAACTTTAAGCATGACACAATTATTTCAGTTTAACAGCGTTCTCAAACATTTGTATGTACAAATAGGTCCCCCTCACCTAGGTAACGAGTGGGGACCTGCAACTTACATAATAACATAACATAATTGATTAAAATCCACATGCCTGCCCTGGCATGGAAAGGAAAAAAGGAGGTACTTTAATAATGCGCCTCTTACTGAAATCATGCCCCCAGAACTTCAACTGCTTGTTTTTCAACAACACACAAGGCGTCAACACTCCTCCCAAAAACGAGTAAGGGCGAAAACCCGCCTGCCCACTGGCCAAAATAGGACAGGAGGATAAAATTCCCTTACGGCCCACTTATGCACGACGATCGTTGTTAGGATTGGTGTGCGACCAGGTCAAACACCCTCGAATTTGGATTCGTGTTACGCTCTTCTATCAGCCTAGGCTCTGCCTAGATTCTGAAATTAACCATGAAAAGTATACCATCACCCTCCAACTACTTCATACACCATTCATTATAGAGTATCATATAGATTCAACAAATACAACTTCCCTGGAAAATATAAATGCAAAAGTACTTGTACCCCCCCCCCCCCCCCCTAATCACACTTTGCCAAGATCAACTACTGCTGGTATTCAAGCCAACTATAGGTATCCAATTTTCATCCCACTGAAAATATTGAGCCCCTTAAAGGAACTTTAATAAAGGAAATTGAATTCAGAAAGAAATTTGTTTCACCAAACGAAATTCACTAATATGGCCATACTCTGGCAAAGGGAAGCAAGGTACGAAAGTATCACTCGTTGTAAATGACCAATGCGTGTTCGTCATTAACATATACATCAATGCAATTAAACTAAATAATATTTTCTTCAATATCTTTCCCCAAAACGATCATTTCTTCACAATTTCTGCCTGAACGGGCAGCACACAACAGATATTTAAAAACCATAACTCAAATCTGACTGATGCGTGAGCTGCTTCCTATACCAAAGGTGGGCAGTATTAATAATAAATACACCATGACAAAATTACCATACAAATTCACATAAGTATACCAACATACTACGCCTAAAGACCTGAACATTCGGCTGAACTTGAAGAAGCCTAAAAATTGGGACAATACTTCCGTCTAATTCCTAAGGAGTCCGATGCAGACCCGAGAAATAACTTTATCTGAAATGAAGCCTATGCAATCTTATCAAACATTTCTTCATATATAATGCTCATGGTAGAGGAAAATAAAACATACATAGAAATTATGAATTCATAAACATTTCTTCTCAAATGACCTGAGAAAATTATAATTTCAATCCCCAGATTTTTTCTATAACCATCCATAACTTGGATTTTTATGACAACTCACATGAACGTTTGAGGCATAACCTGCTTCATAGTAATTTCGAATTGACTTCTTCCTTGCAAACAAAAACTAAATAAACAAAATAACATTAAGAATGCACAAGGACAATAAATACACAACCATATCCATAATATGCAAGAATCCCCCCACGATATATATGTCAACATCCCCCTTAATTATAACTAGAGGATGGTAATGGGGAGGAGGTGGGAATTTTGTAAGCACGCTTTACACATGCACCGTCATCTCTCTTCATTGAAAGCCAAAACGAAAATGAAGCATTCCCCGCACTTTTATCCGCGCATAGCTCAACCGCGGCAAATGTCTGGCATTGTGCCCAAATTCTTTGGCGCGGGCGCCAAAAAGCGCTGCCCCGCCCTTTACGGGTCGGGTCACGAGCCCTTTCTCGGGCAACCACGCCCCCTTTCAAAATCAAAACAAACTAAAATGTGTATTTTGCTAGCCCGCTAATAAATCATTTTAAATCGTCAAGCCGTCTTTAAAATCCATTATTCACGGCTAACAAAACAACAAGAACAAGTGAATTGCGATTTGTCGTGGCTTTAATGAAAATAGAGATGAATGTGCATCTTTACCAATTCTGCTTTTTGTGTACAGTGTATGAATATCATCACATATACATATACCGATAATGTCTGTAACCAACCGATACCCTTGTTTAATAAGCTCCTCGGAGAGGGGTTAAACCCCCGGCTAGAAGGCCCCCCTCGTAAGTTCTTCAATGTTTAAAATTCATGGCTGTTTTCCCACTGGTTCCCTGCTAGCCGGACCGGAATCCCAGCACAGCTATTAATTATGAGCTATCGGTGGATTACAGATGACATAAATATAGCATATAGAGATATATGAATGCCCATGACTATAGACCAGCCTGCCCGCCTTTAAGATCAGGTCAGGCTAAGATTAAACTTTAAGCATGACACAATTATTTCAGTTTAACAGCGTTCTCAAACATTTGTATGTACAAATAGGTCCCCCTCACCTAGGTAACGAGTGGGGACCTGCAACTTACATAATAACATAACATAATTGATTAAAATCCACATGCCTGCCCTGGCATGACCAGAAATACCCAATTATTCTTGGAAAATACGTGTTTCAGGTGGCCTAATTGCCAAATTACCGCCAAACGAGAATATATAATTTATTTATATATGATCGACCGCCAACAAACACGTCAAAATTTTACTCGTATCTACCAAGATATTCAATAAATCTTAGCAACCATTACAGGATCATTCTACTAGTATTCACCAACGTTATCATCCTTAGTGCTTTTACCAGGGGGGGGGGGGGGTACCAGGGAACATTGCTCATTCCTCCATTACAATGTATATCTAGGTTATCCATAACTGACCCCAACATGATTTAATGCATGCATACATTGAACGTAAATGCATGAGCAGCTAAATAACAACAAATGATACATTATGAAAGCATAGACACACTGGTGAAACCGGCTCCAGACCAGCCAAAACCCTTATTCATACTATCGGATCGGACGGTCTGGAGTCGGTCACGCCGGAGCGACTAAGGTAAAATGTATAAATACATACTCAACGAAGATATGAAAGACCAACTTTTAACTCACTGATAAATCTGTCCAACCCTTCATCGGCCAGATGTAGGCCATCAGTTCTGTACAGCGAAATGTCATTATGGGATATTGATGGATGCGGTATGGCTTTACCATGAAATCTTGCAGCTAAAGCCTTGGCGTACCTATTGGCCGCCCTTCTCTTTAAGTCCAATTTACCTTGATCTCCTGTACAGCCAGCGGGGTACCAAACCCTCTCCAAAATGTCCGACCACACTATTTGAAATTTGTCCTTATTGGCGTCAAAAAGTCTATACGTCAAACTAGCCAGCTTCTTCTTGGACAGTGCCTCAATGTCATTCGTTCCTACATGCAATACTACTACTGAAGGCTTTGGTTCACTCCGACCCATCTTATCTAACCAATCGCTTACCCCTTCAATTCGTAGCCCCCTTTTCCCCAACCAGCGGACCGACGTTCCAAGTCCAAGGTCAGCCTCGCCGGTGTTCTTCGCCCTGCGATGTGCCCAAAACACTATCGAGTCCCCTATGATCCACACCACAGGTCCTGTAATAGAAAACAAGAAAAGAGGGCTGGGCAGAATTTTGAAGTATGAAAATTTCCCCCTGAAAGGTCTGCTACCCTTCACCACCCCTTCATCACGGGGTTTTCCCCTCCAAGATACAATGTATGTAATCACATTTTTGACCCCTCCCCTTAATCCTGAAAGCATTGATATTAAACACGTCATTATACCGTTGTAACATTCTCTCTAAAAAGCAGAATGCTCGTAATTGTGTGATATCATTAAACCCGCACTTACTCATTCAATATTAAGCCCAGAGTTATTTTGATGATACATGTATATTGATATCAACATGTACAGGGGGGGGGGGGGGGGGTCGTTATGATCAATCTGATGTTCCAAACACCTTCCAATCAATATAGTACTATCCCTTTCTTCCTTTTGTATAATGTAATAATGTATAATGTATAAACACATTCCAACCAATATATAATAATGTATAATGTATAATGTCTGAGCACATTCCAATCAATTTATAATAATGTATAATGTATAATGTAAAATGTATAAGGTATAATGTATAATGTAAAATGTATAAGGTATAATGTATAATGTATAACGTATAAACACATTCCCATCAATATAGTACCATCTCTTTCTTCATTTTGTATAAAGAATGTAATAAAGTATAATGTATAATGTATAATATATGATGCATAATGTATAATGTATAATGTATACTGTAACAAGGGCTCCTTTGTAAACAAGCCTCTTGGCACTGAACATACCACCCTGCTTCTGAATAGGGCTGAATAAAATAAAACAATACCATGTAAGCAGATATATTGAGAATTATACACCCAAATATCCAACAACCCATCGGCCACGGCTTTGATTAAAGCACATGTCCTCGTGTAAAGTAAACGCGTTGTGACATTATTGGAAGATAACTTACACCTGATTTTGGTCAAAATGTCAAATAACCTAAAATCATCATTTCATATATATTTTCGTTCTTTTTTTTTTTTTTTTTTTTTATTTTTTTACTTAACCATGTCGAGTCTTATATATCTCCGATGTGCACTCGAAACCCAACGCCCCATGCGTTGGATTTCCTCATCCGAGCAACCGGCCATGGCAGCGGTCGTAGCCGCCCCAATACGAAAGGAATGCGATGAAAACATTGCCGCCGGCATATCCCCGTATGTCAAACATCGTTTTATCATGTTTCCAAATTCACGCCTAGTTAGCGGGAGAGCACCATATGAACAAAAGAAGGCTCCACCATTCTTTGGGCGGATTTCTAAATAACGAATAACCGCCATCACAGGGCAGCTAACTGTCCCCAACTCTGGTATCGAAATGGTGCACCCATTTCCCCGCTGGTCAGTCTTTGACTTCCTTAGGAATAATTCCACCCTGCGATGCGGTGCATCGCCAGTGACCCTAACATCTGTGTGCTGCAGAATAGACTCACATCTATGCCTGGACTCTACTGTCAACTCACTAACTCTCAACAAACCATAAAATGCCACTGAAAAAGCAGCAGAGTACATCAAAACATCGTAATGACTACCACAAACATGCCTCAAGTAGGCGAGCATTCTATTTAACACAGACAATGTGATTGGATGCCTAGCATCTCTTCTCAAAGTACTTCGCCTACACCCTTCAATTAACCTTGTAATCACAAAACTCTTGGTCACATCCTTTAGCCCAGATGAACTCATATAAAATGCCAACCCAGATATGTATGTTTGAATAGTAGACCCTGCATATCCCATAAAGGATAAATAAGAAATGAACTGCGCCACCCATTCTACATTAGGGGGTAGCTGGGGGTCGTATCCGTACACTTTACAAAATTTCACGTATGCCCCCAAGGCAATAGAGTAAGTTGTGTGTGTTCGAGCTGCCCTAGAAGCCATCAGCAGTCGACTTCTCTCGATAGCCAGCTCTTCCAAAGACGGACTGGAACCTCCACGCCCTCCCGGGCGGCCCCCGGTGCTAACGCATGGAACCTCGGCATCTGAAATCGAGATAGTGCATCAGCTATACCATTATCACATCCATGTACATGCCTAGCCCTCAACACTATATTATTGCTTAAACATATAATCACCACCTTCCTCACCAAAACCATAATATCAGGGCATAGCGCCGACTGCTTGTTAAGTACTGCCACCACGGCCTGATTATCACAATTAAACAATATATTCTTGTCCTTTAGCTCCATGCCCCAAATCTCCAAGCCTACCCAAATAGGGAATAGCTCTAAAAAAGCTATAGACCTCCTACCGGCCTGGAAATCAGCAGGCCACCTGGATTGAGCCCACCTGCCTCCAAAGAAAATTCCAAAACCAATGCCAGCCGCCGCATCAGTGAAAAACTGAATTTCCTCGCTTCCAAACCAGCCTGGAGCCCGGAAGAAAACTTGACCATTAAAATGTGCCAAGAACTCCAACCAAACCCGCAAGTCAGCCTTAGCCCCTCTCGTCAACCTAACCATGTGAAAAGGACGCTTAACGCTCTTAGTTAAGTCAATGAGCCGTCTCATGAATGCTCGCCCTGGAGCAATTGCCTTACATACAAAGTTTAGACTACCTACAATCGACTGAATGTCTCTTAGGGAAATTTTTTGTTTCTGTACCGCCCAATTTAATTTCCCTACTAATTTCTCAATTTTGTCCTCCGGTACCCGAACCTGCTGAGAAACGCTATCTATTACCAGCCCAAGATATGACAACTGTGTGGTCGGGCCTTCCGTTTTTTCTCGCGCTATGGGCACCCCAAATCGTTCGCAAATTGCTTCAAAACAATGCATTGCCCGCCTGCAATCCTCCGAGGCAGGGCCGCCTGCAAAAAAGAAATCATCCAAATAATGGACAATATTTTGCGACTTCGCAACTTTTCTCGCGCAAAACTCTAAAAAAGTACTAAAACATTCAAAAGTGGAACAAGAAACTGCGCAGCCCATCGGCAAACAACGATCAAAATAGTAACGACCATCTATATACATCCCAAGCAACTCAAAATCTTTTGGGTGAACAGGCAAGAGCCTGAAAGCTGACTTAATGTCAGTCTTTCCCATAAGGGCACCCCGCCCCAATTGCGTCACAATATCTACCGCCGAATCAAAGGACGAATATGTTACTGTACACTGCCCCTCCGGTATGCCATCATTAACTGAATTTCCCCTGGGTGCCGATAAATGTTGAATCATACGGAACTCCCCTGGGGCCTTTTTGGGCACCAACCCCACTGGTGAACACCTCATATTCTCGAAGGGAGGAACAACAAAAGGCCCAACTATCCTACCTAAGTCTATTTCATCCCTCAATTTCTTTTTCAACGTATCCATGTGTTCGAATGCTGATTTCAGGTTTTTAACAACCAATGGGACCCTGTCCCCTTCAAAATGTAATGAAAAACCAAACTTAAAACCATTATACAAGCACTGAGCATGCTCCTGATTAGGATAAGTAGCTAACATGGGCACCAAACGTGCTAACTTAATAGGGGTCGGAGCAATAGACGACACCGCACTAGCCGTAGACCTATTTACTGCCAGCGGGACTGGAACCGGCCCGCCCTTGGCTACACTGCTTAGCCCCATGACCTGTCGCCTGGCAGCGGGAACACTTGTGCTCATAGATGCAAGCTTTGCCTCGCATGCACTTGCCTCTATTAAAGGCAAAGCACACGCCTCGGCTGGGTGTGCCATTGGCTCCGGGTCCCTTTCCTCCGAAGGGAAAAGATTTTCTCGCGCCGTACTCCCCTCTGTAGAACTGATGGCGAGGGGCATGGGGTAAATTGTGGCGCTGCCGCGGACCATTAGAGGCCACCAGCATCAACCACAACTCGGCGTCGACGCTCGCCCAGGATCGCCCGGGTAAACGCGCCTGCTTGCTCCTAAACTGAGTGTCATAGTCACGCCAGCCATAACCTGCAAACGCACGGGCTGCATGCCTTATCAAATCCATATATTTCATGAGCTCCCTGCTCCTTTCAATGTGCTTCTCAGCGTAAATTGAGGCAAATACTAGAAACACCGAAGTCCACTGCTCTACCGACATGATTTTCTTAGCCTTTGATTGAGGTTGAAGTTGCAAACCAAGACCAGATCCCGATTGACACAAACTCAAAGTGGTGTCACCTACACTCAAGGCCCCAAACTCATCACGTGCATTATTATGCTTAAGGAGCACTCCCAAATCTATATATTCACTTGCCCAAATTTTTTCCTTCAGTGAGATAGCCACTTCCACACCTAGTGGGTCGCATGCGCTAATAAATGGTTCCGGTGCCCCCAACACGGCAGAAAGCCTAGGCGCCTGGGGCTCAGATCTCTCAACACCGACCTCCACTAGATCTAGGCCTAGATCTTCGGCTACCCCTGCCGACCGCGCCGGCACTGAAACTGCTGGCTGAGCCTGCCCCGAGCTACCGGTATCCGACTCCTGAGCTACTATCTCATGCCAAGCAATAGATCTGCCCACGGGCGCCTGGCCTTCCCGCCCCACTAGATCTAGATCTAGCTCTGCCATTTTATCACCAACTTTAGACCTAGGCCTACCACTTTTTTCATCAACATCGACAACTTGAGACTGAGAGGGATTTAACTCACCGCTCCTTCCTGGCCCGTTGTTGCCGCCTCCCAGCCCCAGATCCACACTTGCGGGGGTTGACGTCGCCCGTGGACCTCTCGGCCGACCCGGCCTCCTCTTCGGTGTGTCATCTCCCTTCCTCGCACCTGCGGTCGTTATTTTCTTGGCCTTAACCTTTGGCATGATCAACTCGCGAAACTAGAGTTAGACTCGAAGCTCCGTCACTCAGCCCAAGTCCAATGAATCCTGGATGCAATCACCTCCAAAGTTCAATCAAGCGAACCGCCAAGAAAAAATTCAATCCTGAAGTTGCAAACTGAATCTTTTAGGTCCACAAATCGGCACAGCTAACTTAGTCTTAGTTCTACGGCAACAATTCCTGAGGCTGAAGTCTGAAGACAGTAAAAAACTGAAATCAGCGTCTGTATAATCCAATAAAAGTATGAATCCTTTGTGTAGATATCCGGTATAGGTAGCTAGACAAATGTCGAAATATCTGCCACCTAGGCCTAGTTGCCAGTGCCGAAAGAAAATTTTCAAAAAATTTTGTAAGCACGCTTTACACATGCACCGTCATCTCTCTTCATTGAAAGCCAAAACGAAAATGAAGCATTCCCCGCACTTTTATCCGCGCATAGCTCAACCGCGGCAAATGTCTGGCATTGTGCCCAAATTCTTTGGCGCGGGCGCCAAAAAGCGCTGCCCCGCCCTTTACGGGTCGGGTCACGAGCCCTTTCTCGGGCAACCACGCCCCCTTTCAAAATCAAAACAAACTAAAATGTGTATTTTGCTAGCCCGCTAATAAATCATTTTAAATCGTCAAGCCGTCTTTAAAATCCATTACTTATTTATTTATTTATCTATTTATGTATTTATTTATTTATTTATTTATGTATTTATTTATTTATTTATTTTATGTCTTTTTTTGCATGTGAATCCATGTAGTATTATTCTGGAATGAAAGAATTCAAAGAAAAGTCAGATGTAAACTAGATCATAAGCTGATGATTGTTTGTATTATGACCTTAAAGTCAAGCAAGAAATGAATTACTACTGACGTCACGATGACAGATGATTCGGCATATGAATTATAATTAATGTCAGTACGAGATGTTTTCCTTTGTATTTTCAACCTTTAAAATAACACAATCTTCCTCTGAATATTTGTAATTTGACCATAGAATTAGATCTTGATTGCTTGACATCTGACATGATAATGATAATTAAGGCTTATGATAATGATGTCTGTCTGTCCATGGACCCCCAACCATGATTTGACGTCTTTTTAGTTTTTCCATTTTTCTTTCATAATACAATCGCTCGCTGATTAATTGTATTTTGACCAGAGAGTAAAGTCTAAATGTCATTACAGCTAACTTAATAATAATAAGGCGTAATTATAATTGCCGTGTTAATGTCTAGAAGTCTATGTGTTTTTCACTTCTATTTTAAGAAAAACAATCGTTCGCTGATTATTTGACAGTCAGTCAAAATTGCATTGCGCCTGACATAATGATAATTTAGCACATGATTTGCATTGATGTTTGTATAAAGTTGGATATGTTTTCCCTTTTCTCTTAAAGAAATACCATGACATACTGAGATCAAACACTAAAGCTGTTTTGAAATACCTCTTCATCCAAAGACAAGGAAAATAAGTAAACTCAACAAGAATACAGGCGAGATTGATTCGTGAACTTTGTCGCCACTTGCTATTACATGTTAATGGATGAGATTGGTTGCAGATTAACGCCGAGGGAATGTGGCGCAAAATGGGCATATAAATCAATGCAGAAGTCACTCCCTGGGGCGACACACTCTATATTCTCATTCCTCGTCCATCCTTGAACATTTAAGAGTGGATAATGGATCATTCAGACTTACGGAATTATCGTTTTTAAGATCATTATCTTTTGCACTACGCCGGCCGTACGGCGAGTCGAAAACAGCCGCTTTAACATTAAAAAAAAAATAGCTATATATAAGTGGTTTGAATAAAACGGCTGTTTTGGACTCACCGTACGGCTGCCGTAGAGCAAATGTGACCGAGGTATTAGGTAATGTGAGTTTTACATTAACTACATTGTTGACGTCGCATCGACGAAACCGCCTTCCAACCGATGCTTGCACGTTATTTCCTAGCGGTTTGTTTGGCCCCCCCCCCCCGGAAGAAATTTCGACGAACAATAAAAAGATAGAAAAGGCAAGGAAACAAGGATAAGATATGACATGATGTTATATTTTAAATATTTTGCCAAAATTCATCACAAAATTAGATTTTCGTGTATAGTAAAAAAAAATCATTTTTCCATCTCACTTCGCTTTCCCGGGACTTTTAGAAACATTTTCACTGACGCCGTTTTGTACCCGCTGTTTGTTCGTTGTTGCTTTTTACTTATGCCACTGCCTTCAACAAATAAGAATGATAAACTTTGATTGCACTTTGATTGTTGGTGTTGTTTTATGAACATTTATCAGAAGATTAACTATTCCTTCAAAAGATTTCAAATAGCGTGGGTGTATTTAGGAAATCTAAACAAGGAAATCTGAGTTTATTGGCGCGCCAACTTAAATGACCCAAGGTCAATAGACATCCTTGATTCCATTGGAATACAGGCTTGTTGTCGTCTTCTTGTTCTTTCTTGCTAGGTATTACCATCTCTAGTAGGTCCATGGTATCACCATGCGATGTGATCCCAATGATACATCTAACCCCAAACTAAAGTAAGTACTAACTGACTAAGTTTACAGACGAGTGAAAGGGAGGGAGAAAGAGAGTGGGTTAGAGGAAGAGCAATTTGAATGATATTTTTATCATTAAAAAGACTTTAATGTGACTAACACCCATAATTTCTAACTTTTTACGATCGTATTTTTAGTTACTTCATTTATTTTTTTGAAATAATTTTTAAAACAATATCTGTGGGTTGCTGGTATATTTGGCTGGATTTCTCTGCGTAAAACTACAAGAAATGAATGTCCCACATTTGATTGAAATAATGTGTAATGTCTTGCAAAAGAAAATTTCTGCAAAGTATTTACCTTTAATATTAATTTACAGGAAGTGCTATTAAAAAAATCTAAAGGAATGATCGGGTGGTGTATCTAGCCTTCCACTTCCACCGCCCCCCCCCCCCCCCCCGATCCGGTGCCATCTGAAAACCTTAGTAATATCATTTCAGACGAGAATCTCTGCTCAGATGGTTGACATTTTACTATAGGTTTTCCCGTCCAATTTCGTCAAAATTTCAACCGATTTAATGATGTAATAATTCAATTTGCAACTTATTTGAATGACCTATAAGATCAGCATTTAAATAGCCAAATACTTCATTTAATTTTACTGGCACGCGATTTCATAGTTATTTCATTTAAACATTTATAAAGAACGATCAAATTGAAATAGCTGAGTAGTGTTTTCAAATTCGCACCGGTACCTTCCTTGCGAACGTTAAGGAATTCAAAATCATTAATATGCAATCACTTACAAGATATGGACAGTGGTTTTCGTCGTTTTTTATACTTCTTTTTGATAATTATGGAAATGGGGTTTACTCCTAAACTGGATGTTAAAAAATTTTGCTGAATTTTACATCTGACAGACCATCATCGAAACAAAAACTTGTTTTTGTTCCACTTTCATAACTCGAGACTGTGGTCAATTCCATGATACCCGTACGTCCCTTCCCCAAAACGATTTAAATTATATACAATTATTCAAAATACAAAAGAACAAGATGATGAAGAAAAAATACCTACCATTGGCATACTAGGTCATCGAACCACTCAATGGCGGATCCAGGGGGAGGGCACAGCCGACTCGTGCCCCCCCCCCTTTTAGAGGCACAATTTTTTTTTCGTGGACGAAATACCCTTATTCTTTGGTTAACAACCTTCTTTTTTTTACTCGTCAAATTCCTCCGGAAAATGTGTCCCCTTTGGGGGAAATCCTGGATCCGCCCCTGCACCCACTCATCAATCACTAAAAGAATAAGCGTTTACAACCATATCCTGTAAGTGTTACATGAATTACCTCTTTATCAAACATAATGGAATAAAATGATTCTAACTGAAAAGATCCGCAAAAATAGAAATATAGGGTAAAGTTTGAAAAAAAAAATGAATACAGAAACTTTATCAGAATTTGGAAGTTTAAAGTGCAGATATGTGTGCCGATAAATGAAATTGAAAATGGTGTTTCAGGCGAAATTAAACGATCAGTTAGTCGTCGTGAAATTAAATGACAAATTAGGGCCATCAATTTGAACGAGCTTCTCTCTGAATTGAATTTCTACAAAACTCAAAGGAATGATATAGAACGGAATTAAATGCTAAATAAATGAAAATGAACTGTGTGCAGAGGGTGGACGAAATATTTCGAATTTGAACGTCCTTTCATTAATTTAATTGCAACTCTGATGAAATTGGACGGAAAAACCTATATTAAAGTTACATATTCAATTAACATTAACACCATTATCTTCATTGCACCGATGAAACACTTGTGACTGAAAGCACGTTGTATTCGTAAGGATCCGTGTTGTGTAGAAAGAACTGAACATCTATTCACAGCAAACTTTAATAGCAATGAAATGTGGAGAAAGAATAGTTTCCGATCGCTACCCGACAGTCGATGATACACGTATACAGGAGAAGGTTACTAGTGAGTGCTTTTTAATGGCGCGATATATACATATTGATTGTTTGCATTCAGAAATCTTAAGAGCTCTGGCATTGAGTTTACCCATTAAGAATAATAGGCTTGTATACCAAGTAAACATTTGAGACTTTAAAGTAAATGAATGGCGAACTCTTCGTTCTTTCTTTTTAAGAAGGTTATCTGATTCTTTTCCTTGTTTTTTTTTCCGGTTGGCTGATGCCACAATATTAAAACATTGTTCTTAAAGGGAGGGGTGGATATAATTGTATTTTGATGAAAAAAAGTATTATCAACCAAACATGCATTTGAAAAAAAAATGTCTAAGCATATTTGCTACTAGGCCTACTCTCTTATGTTACAAGTACTGAAAAACTTGCAGAAACCATCTTTCCCCACTACACAGGGGTACAATGATATTTGCTCTTCAACCTTGTTTTTTTGTTAAAACGGACAATAACTTCCTACATGAAAAGTCGAGAGCCCTTTAAATGGAAAGGGGACGCTATTTACACCAATCAAGAGCAAGATCAACGTGGTTACGATTCACTTGGATAAATAGGCATTACAAAAGCACTAGAAACAACACTGTCCAAATTTCTGTCAATCTTTTTTTTTCTACAGCTATTCTACCTTGTCTTTTTTTTTATCGCTGTCTGTCAATATCTTATATTTTCTGCTCTCGGAGGCAACACGGAATTGCATTATCATAATCATATAAATATTGACATGCGAGTCAGAGCGATAGGGAAATATTCAATTCTTTAAAGAAATACCATTCGTTTGTAATTTCTGTTTCTTATTGTATTCATGCAAGCATATAAATTACTGAGTTTATCCGCAAGGAATCAGACTGTGGTTTACAATTATCCGAGATTACTGTTATCCCATGTATTTTATTCTACTCTACTCCTTTCTTACATTTCAGCATATAACATTTATTTTATTACTTTCACATGTCCTTTTGTTATAGTCATTGTTATTGTATATTTTGTATTTTATTACCTTGTACAGAATTTCGCAATTTAGCCTTAAGGTGCGATTAAGTTTTCTTAATAAACCATTTCAATTTCAATTTCCATAGGGTAAGGTATAGTATGTAGGAAAATTGGATATGTAATAGAAATTCATCTATAATAATATTGTATTGACAATAAAATAAGAGGCATACTATCATATTCAATAATGATTAGAATGGTGGCTACTTGTATAGCGCACAGTCCACCTTTTGGTGCTCTTTTCGCTAATCTTCTACAACAATAATATCTTCATTAAACTATAAGTGATATACTTCTTATATTCACTTATCTTCTTAAGCTTTGCAGGGAAGAATATCAAAGGCTTGGATGATTGTTTACTTTCTTTGAATACACATGAGTATATAGTAACCTCTGATAGATTGGATGAAGTTATCCATTAATTTACTTACAACACGAAATAATGAAGTGCGTGTTACACTTTGTAATCTTCAAACTACAAATGATGTTATCTTCTAGTGAAAGTTGATAAAATGTTGCAAAACAAAAGAGAGATTGAATTAATTATTTTGAAAAAAAAATCATCTTTATCATAGATAGCTTAATTTGTTCCGTAGAAGAGTGGACTTGGATTTGATTTCAGTCTGGACTCAATCCCCGATTAATTTGGGAAAACAAGCCAGTGTATGAGAATCAAATACCCGCGCAAGCACCTCGGGTACACGTGGGTATGATGACACAAAATGATATGAATTTCATTCTTTCTGTACCGTTCTGTCCCACTTTTTTTTTTACTTGATATCTTCCCAACTAAAGAGTCGCAAGATTCCCAAGGCAGTTCCTGGGTGCAGGATTGCGAGCTGGAGGTTTAGGCCATGCAAATTGAAGTGCCATCGGAGTATACGGCGATTGCATCAATTCAAGTTGTATCAAGGCCAAGGTAATCTGCAGTCACATCTCTCAAAGTCGCAAGAATAAAACCTTACATTTCGTTTTTGTTCCCCGGAGAATATCATTTCATCTTTGCCCAAGGTGGGTTTAGTTGTGATAATTTTCTCGCTTTTTTGCGAGGCAAGAAGGACTCTTTTATTGAGATTCATCGCAATCACGTGACCTTGTAACTACGTTGTCGTCTGACGTTGTTACATGATTGTATTGTTCGGTTATGCCGTCTGTTTGTTGTAGTGGATGTATAAAAGTAAATATAGGACGCGCAAAGACACAAAGCAAGTAAACGAGAATTAACATTATTTCTGTATTGATGTGCGAATAGAATCAGCAGATGGTTCATATATATTTTGAAAGACGAAATTCAACAAACATGAATTGATACAATAGAATCAATAATTAAAGAACATAGTATATCAGAATTAACATCGTGAACATAATAAAGTATAATGATAATTATGGAGTTAGCATTATTTGCGAATGCGTCAAAGGTAAGGAAGAGTCATAGAAAATAATAAACATGCTCCTTCGTATTCCTAAATTACAACGCACGTTTCCGCAAAGAGTGCCCTAATTGTAACAGTCATTGAGAATTAACCCCCCAAAAATGAACTCAATGAAATATTACCTCACATTATACAGTAATTTCGTTAGGTTCTAACCTTTCAGTACATTCCTTACCACGCCTACATGTATTTTCATATAACTTAATCCTATTACAGCTCTTTACAAAATGATAATAATAATATTCCGCATTAATATAGCGCTTAACACATCGGAACGACGTCTCTATACTTTACAGATATATTATTACCCCGTTTACAATGTATGCACCTTCTCCACTCCCTGGGGAGCATTCCAACAATTTGTTCATTGAATATTCATGAAGACATGCCTAGGCTTGTTTCACCACAATAATGAAAATCTTTATAATAAAGATTGTGAAAATATGAAAATCGGCTTAAAGCAGAAGAATATTACTGATGATGTTTCAACATCTACTAAAGATTAGGGTACGTGTATAATAATATTAATAATAATAGTAGATGCTTATATAGCGAATAATATTCTACAGAATCTCTATACGCTTTACAAAGGAGGTAATTAAGTCTAATACAGGTATACTTAGAATAAAATACATAAATACTAAATAAAAGATTAACAAAACATTGCAACATACCTATCCTAAACCAAATAATCTAACATTAGAACAAGTATGTTTTTAAAGATTTGAGAAAGGTGGAAGTACATGTGATGGCCCTCAGATTATTAAGCAGTTTATTCCATAGTACAGGTGCTGCTGACTGAAAGGCACGATCACCAAACGAACATGTTTTAGATGTTGGTACAGTTATGACCCAAAACTTAGCATTAATTCATCATAAGGTTGATTTACAGCTTACTACAGACAAATAACAGTACAATTTAATTTATCATCAGCATTAAGGTGTTTGATGAAATAAAAATAAAAATTAATCATAATAAAAGTAATTATATAATGAACATTGTCATTCATTTATCATATGACACCACTTGCACTGTTCCACATTAATAGTGTACACTGTAAAAAGTGCGGTGTTAAAACTGACACCAATTGTTGTTAATAGAGGACCACACCCTGAGGTGTTAAAATTACACCCTAGAGATTAAACATAACACCAAATAGTGTAGATGTAACAACAGAAGGTGTTGTAATAACACCACCAATTTAACACCGGTGTAAAATAACTGGTGTGGTCCTCTATGTACACCGGTTAACACCACAGTTTTTGCTGTGTATAATTTGTATGTAGGGGGAGGCTGGTGTGTGTATAGTGGTGTATGATGATACATGCACACTCATACATATCCCATGATTCCATCTTAAGTGCAGTCACTATCTATAGATATCTTGCGAAAATTCGCTGAACTAGTGGAACGATTGGTTGACAAAAGGTCATCGAATAATATGATAATCCATTTACCCATTAGAAAAATAATTTTTATTGTAACGGCGGACTAACGTAAAACCGTATATAATCCTAGGAAATGGGATTCTGTGAATGTAAAGGACGCTAAAGTGATTAGGAAACGAAGGAGAATGGAGAGGGGAGGGTGAAAAGGAGGAAAGGGAGTGTAACAGACGACAGACAGAAGAGGGGAGGGGTGAAAAGGAGGAAAGGGAGTGTAACAGACGACAGACAGAAGAGGGGAGGGGTGAAAAGGAGGAAAGGGAGTGTAACAGACGACAGACAGATGAGAGGAGGGGTGAAAATGAGGAAAGGGGGTGTAACAGACGACAGACAGATGAGGGGAGGGGTGAAAAGGAGGAAAGGGAGTGTAACAGACGACAGACAGATGAGGGGAGGGTGAAAAGGAGGAAAGGGAGTGTAACAGACGACAGACAGATGAGGGGAGGGGTGAAAAGGAGGAAAGGGAGTGTAACAGACGACAGACAGATGAGGGGAGGGGTGAAAAGGAGGAAAGGGAGTGTAACAGACAACAGACAGATGAGGGGAGGGTTGAAAAGGAGGAAAGGGAGTGTAACAGACGACAGACAGATGAGGGGAGGGGTGAAAAGGAGGAAAGGGAGTGTAACAGACAACAGACAGATGAGGGGAGGGGTGAAAAGGAGGAAAGGGAGTGTAACAGACAACAGACAGATGAGGGGAGGGTGAAAAGAAGGAAGGGAGTGTTACAGACAACAGACAGATGAGGGGAGGGGTGAAAAGGAGGAAAGGGAGTGTAACAGACAACAGACAGATGAGGGGAGGGGTGAAAAGGAGGAAAGGGAGTGTAACAGACAACAGACAGATGAGGGGAGGGGTGAAAAGGAGGAAAGGGAGTGTAACAGACAACAGACAGATGAGGGGAGGGGTGAAAAGGAGGAAGGGAGTGTTACAGACAACAGACAGATGAGAGGAGGGGTGAAAAGGAGGAAAGGGAGTGTAACAGACGACAGACAGATGAGGGGAGGGTGAAAAGGAGGAAAGGGAGTGTAACAGACGACAGACAGATGAGGGGAGGGGTGAAAAGAAGGAAAGGGAGTGTAACAGACGGGAGAAGAGTCGAGGAAGGAAAAGGGAGAAAAGGAGGGCTAAAACATTGCAAACCTTGTATGAGGAAGAAAGAGAAGGGAAATAAGGTGGATGCGTGTTTCCTTCAACATGGTTTTTCTGGTTTTTTGATCATGAAAAAAAAGGATCGCACCTTGAGAACCACTACTTCGTCTACATGGTCCAATACCAAGACCCTGTTGGCATTAAAATCACTTTCATGGTAATTTTGCCACTCAGTGGTAACTACCGTGGTAACAATGCTCAACAGCCAATCAAAATTGAAAAAAAAATTCCATGAAAAATTACCATTGGATGACATGATTACCGTGAAAATAACTTGCATATAACTGGGCCCAGGCCGTTCTCACTCGCCATGATTAAATTTCATTTAATCTCTAAACTCTTTAGGTCTATTTAATGACCATTATAGTCGTCTGTATAGCTTGGATATGCCGTTCGTTGGATTATGCTTTTACGAGTATGGAATTTCAGGTCACCATTGGATCATCAAAGGATTACATTGACAGATCCCTTTGCTAATTGGCTTTTATTTTAAGGCCTCTTCAAGCAATAAAATACCACAAATCTAATACAAAACAGCTTCAGTTTATAGTCTGCACTTGCTTCGCTGCACCTTGTTTTTTTGTAGTGATAAATGACAAAAAATGAAGATTTATGAAATCTGTTGCGTGCATGACATCAATGATCAAGTAGAAAGCGTGATTTAGTAATAATAATACTATTAATAATATAATAGAGTATTTCTAAAGCGCCAAATCCACATTGATTTATGTGCTCAAGGCGCTGAAATATACTTGGTATATCATTATTACCCCGGCTGTAGCTGAGCGGCCATATAGGCGCTAAAGCATTCAAGGAATAAATCCTACCGGGTACCTATTCACCTCACCTGGGTCGAGTGCAGCACAATGTGGATAAATTTCTTGCCGAAGGAAATTACGCCATGGCTGGCGTATTGGCAGCCTCCTCCATTACCAACCGATCTGTATAATAATCGTGACTATATAAGTGTTGTACATAAAAATTTGCCATTATATGTTTCATTGCTTATTGTATCTGTATATAAAAATGCAGTTAAAAAAATGTCAATGTTGGAAATGGAAATAACTGAAATCAATAATAAAAAAATTAACGCTTTTCTTATAGGAGAAAAAACCGCGACGTTTCGCATTATTGAGTATGCGACGATAGCGGGTAAAAATAAAATAATTTGTGTTGGTTCGAACCGAATATTACAGGATTAGGGACTACTTTGTCATTGGCATCCAAATTTATGATACCAATTTGACATGCAGGAATCAGTATATAGCAGATAGACTTATTAGCAACAGAGGGGATGGTGATGCGAAGGCATGTGTGAATGAAGTTCCATCGTATAACAAATTACTAATTTTAAATTTCTGTTATTTATGATTGAGTGCTTCAAACTTTGATCAACATTTCACAATATCATAGAGCTGTCCTTTTCATTTCGTTTATTTTCATTTACAACAATTACAGTTTGTTTTGTACATTTTGACATATAAATAACAAAACATATTTCAATTTTCCTTGTACAAAAAACATATTCAAGATTATTACATATCAGGTTGGAGGAGGCTGCTAAAAAGTGGAGCTTGTAGAGTGCAGCCTCCTAATAAATATTATTGTAGTTACATAGCATATAAAAATCAAAATAACAACTTGAGCATCATAAACCATCATAAACCAATTGAATTAAAAAGAAATAGGGGAAATTAAAAGACTGACTGGTTACTCTTTTTTTGGGGGGGATTGAGGAGCTCCACTAGCGTACCTAAGGGGGTGGCAGCCTGCCCCCCCCCTGACGAGTCACAACTGATCCAGGGGATTTTTGAGAAGCAAAATTAATAATTAATTTTGTAATGTAAAAATGCAGTGAAAACCGACGTGTGCCCCCTCTTTTGACCTTGAAAACCTTTCTTTTTTTTGCTGGTACGAAATCCTTTATTTGTGGTTGAAGACCTTTTTTTCTTGCTTGTCAAATTTTTTCGCGGAAGAAATATCCTGCAAAAAATTTGCCCCCTTTTGGAAAATCCTGGGTATGCCGCTGAGGAGCTCATCATCTTTGTTGGATTATGTACATGTATATGAATATCAGTAAAAGAAATGAAAATGATTGAAATGCTTTTTCCATGCAGTTGACGCTAGACTGCTTCTTTATTAAAGGTCAAGTCCAACCCATCAGAAAGCTGATTTGAGTACATAAGGAAAAACCAAACAAGCATAATACTGACAAGGCCATCAAAGGCGGATATAGAATAAGACCGTCATGGAATTTGGAAGTTTCCCTTATACTTAAAAAAAGTTTATAATCACAACATAGTGATATGGAAATGAGAGATATGTTGCCGTCACATACTGAATATTTGTTCAGTATTTTATGGCATGAATTAGAACATATTTGTTAAATTATTATTTGACAATATGCAGAACTCTTCGATGAAATATAATTTGTTGGGGGAGAAATCAAACTGTTTCACATTGTAATCATGGTAATGGGGAAACATGAAAACGACCAGATAAAACGCGACTTATTACTTCACACCAATCAAACTTTACATCGCAGGGGCAGTATAGATTCAGTAAAGTTCCCCGTGTAAATGTCTTTTATAGATATTTTATTTGGTCCTAACTGGACACGTCATAGGAGAAAAAGTGACTGAGCATGATATTCCATTTCCGAAATGACATGCAGATTGCGAAGTGAGTACGGGACTAAAATAGTATCCCCACTTCAGGGCTGACGACCAGAAGCCTGTGACCAAAATCATTCTTATATATCTCTTGGAAAATCTTATCCAAGAAGCATGTTAAAATAGGTGCTTGGCCAAAGATGGCACGTAACCCGATACTGTCTCAAGTACTACTCTGACCAGTTTAAGTTTCCGTAAGATGGAAGAGGATGACGGAGAAAATTGAAGTAACCGAAATGAGAAATTCACTCACCATGCTCACTTTTACTTTAAAATTACTTTCAGTGTGCTACAGTTTATACAGAATGGAAGTTCATGCTGGACAGGACAACTCCTTAATCTTTGGAATATCTCTCTCTCCATTTTTTTTGCTCCCATACCCCACCCTTAATCTCGCTCCCTACTATAAATAAATATGTCTCTCATATTCTCTGTTACTTTCCACCTGTCTCTCTCTCTTCCTCCTCTCTTTATTTTTTTTCTTACCCATTTTTTTTCCAAATAACTGAACCGCCGATTTTTATTCATTGTTTTCATTATCCCAATCACCTCACTCCTTAATACAAACCCAGTCACCTCTTTCTTTTCTTCTTCCAATGAGTACATTCCTCTTTGTGGAGTATGTAGTCGCATCCAAAGTACAAACTATATGTTCTCATACTACCCCTCCACCTTCATTTCCGTCTCTATGGATAGATTTCTTATCCACCCTCTCATTTTGAAGAATGTCATGATCATATATTTTATTGTATATACTCCTGAAGAAGACGGAGGTCCGTCGAAAATTCGAGGAAATAAAAACTATATTGGCTTTGAAAGCATTACCATTTATCTTCAGCATATTTTGTTACTATTAGAGAAGCCAATACGTGAAACTTTAAGATATATATATATATATAGAGAGAGAGAGAGAGAGAGAGATATATATATATATATATACATATATGACACAGCAATTTCAGTGCATTCCAATCAACAAACCTTTGGCAAAGATTGGTTACCAAATACAACCAATTCAGACTCTCACACAACTAATTGCAATACTGATCGCTAAAGTTCCATTTTTTCATCCTACACTTTCTGCACAATACATAATGTTTACATACATTACCTCTTTTGTCAGTCAAAATATGTAAAATGAAATTTGATCTTTTGCCGTATCTTTGACTTGCAATCGTACCTTTACTACCTTGTATCGTAGATATCAGTCTTCTCATTTCGCCTCCTCTAAATTTTCCCTTTTCATCAAGGAGTTTCTGGTTGGAAATGAAATTGGAATGAAGAATAGTCGTCTTCAGGAGACAAGCAAATCACGAGGGAGAGTTTGATGTCAGTGTCTTACTATGTCTTAAATCAAAGCAGAGAGGAAAACAATGCTTTGCATCTCGTTGCTTGTCAACCAAAATATTGTCTAGAATATGTTTTGTCCCCCTTAACACCAGAGGGACAGAGGTATACATTTTCGCAACGTTATCCAAATGATACACTACAACTTTAGTTTTTAATGACACTTTTTGGCCCAACCTTTGAGGGAAATGGAATAACAAAGATGAGGTGCCACATTACAATATTTTCATGGGGAGGAAAAGCGGTGACAAGATGACCTAAATGTGACTATTTTTTCTTGCTCAATTGAACATTTTGAATAAAGGAATATTATAAGCTGACACGACGCAAACATCTCTTTTGATAATTTTCATTCTTTTTTTTCTCCCCTGTTCATCCTATACCCCCTTTAATCCCTTCACTGCTTGATTTTTTTTTGGGGGGGGGGTCGGGCGCGTTCCCTTACTCCACGTGGCACTGCCTCTGGACCGTAGCATCGCGACGTCACTTGAATTTCTGTAGTATAACACAAATCGTTTCAAAATGGCTCTTCGTATGCTGTTAGAAAATTTATCCTTAAACTAAAAGAAGTTCCTGCAGCAGAGTCTCGAGAACACCCGTAATCTTACCAGATTGCGTAATCTTACAGGAAATTGGTATTTGGTGTGTGTAATCTTACAAATTTCCTTAAATAAAACACTCTTTTCCCCTTTTTCTAACAGACCTGTTCTGTTAGATTGCAGAAAAATTCCTGTTTCATGAATTTAAAGAATGATTCTGGTATTGCTTTCTGCAAAATCTTCTTTTATTTTTCTGTAAAATCAGGGTTTTTTTAACAGTGTATGATTTGTATACAAAATCAATGGAATTTCAAAATTCACAAAACACGTGGTTTTTTTTTTATTCCGATTGGTCTGCCTAACTCTTTCCGTAATCTATAGGGATGGTTCGGTTATTGGTTTCTCGTGACAATGTTCACTGAAAGGGCGTTAACAACGAAAGTCGGAGTCCATTGACAAAAAAAAGAGATCATAAAAAAAGAAATACGCAAGGGAAATATGACATCTGCAATGTTCCATGAGAGAAATTTAAACAAATCAAACAAATTTGACTTCATCATGCACCACATCATCTACATCACTAGATCTCCTTTTCTATTAATTTTGTTATCGAACTGCATTAGTATTTCATTACACGAGAGGGCCAGGTACTTCGAATTGTATTCAGGAAATGTGGTATGTGAAATTCGATTAGAAAGCCAAGCTTTCCTCGCTTAAATACATCATGTAAACTAGAAACAAGTGAATTTTTTCTATAAGATTAAAAAGGGTGTCTTATTTTGGGGGTCTTCCTCACACAAATTCATCACCGTACACATATCGCACAGTATATCTAAATCATGAATACAAACATGGAAACGAAATAAAAATATTACATGCATAATATGCAAGGAGACGCAATCAATGCTTTCCGTGGCGCCATCTATTAGATTAAAACACTTTCCGAAAATCCTATCTCTTCATCACGCAACATTTATAATACACGTGTAATCTTGACACATACTGAGGCGCACGCACCTGCTCTCTCAACCACACACATGTAGGCCTTTTTACAACCGACAGTAGCCACCTTTCGCAAACCTCAGGGACGGTAACATTAGGGTCCCCTTACACAAAAGTTAACGATTAATTATTAACTTGATTTTCAAGATTGATTGTACATTATAGTCAATAGAATCAAACGTAGAAAACTACTCTACAATCATTGCTAAGGTTTGTGTTACAGGCCCTATAGATCTGCTTTTCGTGTGCAAAATTCTTTCACGCGATACCCGCACCATACATTCATGTACATTACGACTGATGGTCATCATCGTATATAGATATATAGATAGATAGATAGATAAAAGGGATTTTATTAAAAACATCATGTCTCGCTGTACAAAGTGAAATGAACATGAACTACAGATAAAAAACAATTACAAGATCATAAACAATATACAGTATTAACATTGGAATTTAAAGTAAGATTAAAATTAAAGGGTCACTCTCGCAGTGCACTTAATTTTGGCAAGGAGAAATACATATCCAGGCACCCCAAATGCCCCCTGAGCCGGCGGCGAGCCTCTACTATGACAGGTGGCTGGAGATTTCGAAATGCAGGGCCTACAATAGATTATGACATGGATAAGAAAGTGGTTTTTCAAACAAATCTAGTACATATTGAGTGAGGAAAAAGTTACTGAATTATGGCTTAGATAATATATAGATCATTACAGTCCATCGAATCGATATTGCATTTAATGTGCATTATTGGTGGATCATCACTGGCAATTGATTCCATGGATCAGATCACCTCTCCAGCTGAAACCATTTCGCATGCGTTGATATGTACACGGCATAGACAATAGGCCTAAACGTCTGAACACTACTCGAATTTGCGAGGTTTTTTCTTTTGCTTACTCCTTCTACACAAACGATATGCCTCTAGCACACAATGTAATGGGCATTATGTTTTACTTTCCCCAGAAATGGGGATTAGATTCAAATTCCCGGGGGACCACTTCCATTGATGAGTGGATACCAGACGCGACCGTGGGGTTTCGTAAAGCACCCTAAACAAGGGAAACAAGTCTTTTCCAGATTATGAAAATGCATCTCTTAACAAGTATTTAGCTTGTGAAACCCTACAAGTATTGGAAATATATCCCCTTTTCAGTATTTTAAACATCTTTGTTGACACCCTAATAACGTTACATAGGCCTATACGAGGGCGGCCTCTCGAGCTCTGGGAGGAACCAAACATGTGGCTCTGGAAAGTCGTCCTAAATCGGATATATCGCTGTTACCATATAGTAGCAACCAGAATTTTGCACATGAAACGCAGATTGAATGTTTCCGTTCCAGATGCGAAACGAAAAAAAATCACATGTCACACAATTTGCATTGCAGGACAGAGTTTTAGGACCATGACGACGGGCCCAAAAGTCTCTTCCAAAATCAACTACCGTCGTAAATAAGTGTTCACGTTCTCCAACGAAAGGTCGGGATTAGCGGTTGCAACAGGCCTTAACGTACACAAACCGTCTTTAAAAACAAATATATTAACCTTAATTAGAAACTTCACAGTGGATTATTCACACTGGTGCATGCTGGAGAATCATGAATGATTCTTAAATGAAAAGAGCTAGTTTGGCCTTGATGACAGACAACCCCCTCCCCCCACACATTCTACGGGATGTACAAGAGAAAATTGTTTCCATAGCAACAAGATAATTCCGATATGAAATGTGGCAAGGGTAGGATATTGAGTTTCGCTTCCATCGGTTATTGCTTCTTCGTATTTTTTTTTTAATGATGTCCTACCTTTCTTTATTTAGTTCACATATTGTCATCTAACGGTTGCAATGTGCGTTTTCCCCCATTCGTTTAATTACAGACATCGTTAAAACGTTGACAGACATGGCTATATACGTGCTATAAAAAATGACATGTTCATCGCAGTTGCCGCGGCAAAGTAATCTTAAAATGGTTTGCACCCATGCCTTTGAGCAAGGCGTTTTATAGCTTTTTTATCGTACATTAAATTCATGAAAATTCGACAATTCGAAAATTCTGTGTCCCATTCATTTTTACAAAATGTTTTCGGTTTTGGAGTATCTTGGTGTAGGCGGATTAAAACATTATTAATAAAGCCTCAAGCTGTGTTTTAATGGAGGCATATCTACAGGGTATTTCTGCGTTGAAAAAGGTGTAAGAAAGGGGGACCCCCTCTCTCCCTATTTAATTAGATTATGTATCGAGGTCTTAGCCAATTCGATTCGTAAAAATTCCGCCCGTACGTGGAATTAACTTTGATGATTTTTGAGGTTTAAAAATTACTTTATGCAGATGAAATGACCCTTTTTGTAAAAGATCCATTATCAAAAGATAACACAGAAAAAACCTTTGAAAACTTCGAAAAATATCAGGTTTGAAAATGAATCTAGACAAAACTTTTATATTTCTTTTAGCCCCCCTCTCAGAAGAAAAAGTTAGAATGCCTTTTGGTAAAGTACTAGAAGTTATTAGAATATTGTGTATAACTTTTTCATTGGATGTGGAGGTACAGGAAAGGATAAATTATAAAGAGATCCTTAGCGAAACCAAAAGTTTGTTGAATTGATGGAAACAGAGATATCTTACTCTAATGGAAAAATACAATTTTGAAAACATTTGCACTCTCGAAAATAATTTTTGTATCGTCACTCACCTCAGTACCACCGTGGGATTTTCATGATATTGAAACGTGTCCTAGAGGGGTGTATGAAAGAAACAAGTTCAGAAATATATTGAGGGGCAAGTCCATGGACAGCATTAAATGTTATTAGAAGGACTATGGAGGTTTACTAATACTTTTAAGTAACATATCTTTAAATTTGTGAAGATAATATGGGGTGATACGACAAAAATATTGCTCAAAAAGGAATCCTCAAAAATAAATGAGATTTTCTGCAATAATAAGTTTAAACGTTTGGACGGACATAAGTTATTTGAAGAAAATTCATTTCTTAGAAATATTTAAAAATTTCATCATCTATTTGATGACAGACAGGGGTAATTTCAAATCATCTAGAGCCACCCTGAGGATGGGGTTAAAAGAAGATGAGATAGAATATCTCCACACAGTATATGAAAATATTCCAGCAACGTGGAAATGTCTCTTGAAGAAAACAGATACATGCAGGGACACAGCTTTAAGTTTTGAACTTATGTTTCATGGGAATGTGAACACACTCTAGCTAATATCACATCTAAGAAAATCTGTGAAAAAATTTAAACATGCAATCTAAGAGGTCATGCGCTGTAACATATGACTTTCCCGGAAAAGATAATGATATATTTTTAGGACCAAGGAAAGCCATCCTATGTATAACAAATTAAGGGATTTTCAATGTAAATTGTTATATGAACTTGTATATACTAAAGAATATTTGTTTAGAATTAAATTGTCAACACATAATCTATGTTCGTTATGTTGTAAATATGAAGAGACATATTATATTCTTCACCTGTGAATACAAGTTTGTGGTGAGACTGTGGTTATCTAATAATACGTCAAATTGAAAATGCTAATTGGAAGGATATTCATATTGGAGTTAAGGTTTTTGATATAGGGAAGGAACAATTACTAAATCATGTTATTTTTCTAATCAAATTTATGATCTTTGAGCATAGTAAAGCTAAAAAAAAAGACCCCCAACCCCTTAAGAGATTAGGAAACAAATATTTGAAAATGAAACGGAGAAAAAAGAATAGCAGAGGCACGTGGGAACCTATCGGGTCACCTGAGAAAGTGTGAAAATTTTTACACTTCATGACGACGAGGCATTCCGAATTCATTTATTTCTTAGACTAAACGTAAGACATGTACTTATTTTCATGACAGCTGCCACGACACTTCTGCGGACAGATGAAATGCATATGATCAGGGTGGATGCAGGGAGGGGGGTGTTCGTGCGTAAATGTTTTCTATGATTCTAAATGATTTGCGGCTGTCTAACACCATCTAATGAGTATGGTGGTTATACAGAGGAAGATAGAAGGCCGATAAGTTCCGGTTTTAAATAAATCCGACCCTGAATTGTCTTCCACTGGGTTTGAAAGCTCAGACATATCCAGCGACCCCCTTCTGGAACAACCTGAAGACTTACCTGTATATTGGTGTGTGTTTTTACCAAAAAAAAATCATCTATGTATTGAAGTCTGTCCTTAGATTGTTCGAACATGCAATGTATTCTATTTTTATTTCCCTTTCTCTCTTTCTGTAATTTGCTCTGAAGCGCCTTGAGCATCTAACCAAGATGACAAGTGCACTATACAAATTGGTTTAGATACGAGTACGTGACAGGGCTGAAGGCCTGTAGAGTAGAGTTACAGTCGACTTTATTTTCACTTTTTTTATATATATATTGTGTGTTTCTTCGTTTACTGTCTAACTCTCTTTTTCCTCTCCCCCTCTCTCCGAAGTAATTCTTTGTTTTTAGATCTATTCTTTAAACTTTTTTATTGAGATAAAATTCTTTAAAAAAGAATCCTTTTATGCTCTGTTGAGATAAATAACGGAAGATGGGCAATACATCCTTGCCATGCCTGTCGCAAATTCTGGAATCGTATTCTCTATTACTACGAAAATGTGTAACAAAAATTATGCGAGATGTGAATGAAATAATATATGCAAATAACTATATCCAACAAGTAGCAACAAAGGAAAATGGGAAGTTATCAAGAATGGTTTATCATAAAAATATTTTCCCTATCAGTACTTCAAAAAAGTGAAGTCTATAATAAGAACTGAATTGAGATTATTTATTAGCTCAAAGGAAAGAAGGACTACAGAGCATTGCGAATTTTACGCGGAGATTCAACCCTCTTACCCCCTCTGTTTCGGTTACATTATACATGATATAATACGAAGTTTAAACACAGTACCAAATGAAAGAGGATTCTGAATTTAAATTTGATTAGAGGTAATTTAAATAAATCCCATTGCGCCTTTTAAAAATGAATTAACAAACACAAATTATATGAATATTGATGACTGACAAAAACGCGTTATTTGATTTTCAGCGTGACATTATACCTCCATAATCTATCCAATAAACATTCACTTATTCATTTAACTCAGCACTCGTTCTTTCCCGGTATTTCTCTCCCTCTCAGTGAACTTTTTCAACATTCAGATGTACAAGATGGCTGCATCTTTTGCATCAAAATAACCAAGATAAATTAAGATAGACAAGATGTGGAGGGTCTCACAAGGACATTTCTAATATAGCATATTTATCATTCTATTGAAAATAGAACGACCACTGGAAAGTAATTCAAGATCAGTCTCTTTATGTTCTCACTTTCGTATTCTCGAGCAGCCCTCGAGTATCATGTATTTTTCAATGATTTTGATGAATTAAACCTCGAAGTTTTATTTATTTTTTGGGGGGAGTGGGTGAAAATGATCTCCTAGAACCCCACCACAGAAAATCGATAATTTCAATGATGTTTTCTTATAATTGAGGTTTAGGAAGACGGATTTCACTAGATAATGAATAACATTTTCTGGAAGTAAGAAAATGCATTGGCAAAGTATTGTATTGCATAACAGAGCAACATGATATGCTCTCATAGTGATTACTTGTCACACGTGAAGCTTCTGAAGCAAATTCTGTTATATCCAAGTTGTAACCTACACGCCACGGTCACACCACGTGATCTAAAGATGGTTATTGTATTTGAGTGCTTTTCCGTGCTTTTATTTTACTCGACGCCACGCTTTCAGGTTGTCCTCTAAAAATTATCCCTATAATCAAAGATGTGGCCACGATCATTCCTTAACAAGCAAAGGTAAAGAAATACCCCCGTTTCTTCTTACTACAAGCTCAAACACAATACACTTAAAAAAATGTTAAAATGAGCCATGAGGGTAATTATGTGTCCAAATAACATTGGGCATTTTTATTAATCCAGTGTGATAAAAAGAAATCACATTCTAAAGTAATTTCTTCTTATTTCTATTAACCCTACTGGACAATATGCTTCTATTATTGGGTAAAATACTGCCCCAAATTGGTTGAACACATAATCACCCTCGTGCTGGTTAAAATTTTACCCCAATATTTGTTAGACTGGGGAAATTTAAAGACTGATCCTGAGTACGACATTGATAGAGAATCAATACCAAGTTTCCTACCAGCTACACTGGCGTAGGGGGCCTATATACCGATGGGGGATTGGGACTAGAGTCATGCCTCAACATATCATCTTGAAAAGATTGATTGATTGATTGGTTAATCAATTGATTTATTGGTTGATTGACTGGTTGATGATTGATTTAATGATTAAGGAGCGAGATAACTCAGTAGGTAAAGCGTCTGCCTGTCGAACCAAAGGTCGTGGGTTCGAGACTGAAGTTTTGATTATGTGTAAACGCGCTCCTCCTCTAATCCTATGCAGGCTATGTTGGGTGATTCCATACGTGTCGTACGGGACATTTAGAGAGCATTTGACAGTTTTTGACAAGAAAAAACTAAAAATATTCCAGTAACTATAGGTGATCATCAAGTACTACCAGAGTGTTAGAAAAACCAAGACTTAACATGACTTGAATTCACATCCTGTATAATACAGATTTAAAATAGTAATGTGTCGTACGGACGCAGAAAAAGTGGCTTTTTTAGAAACCTCAAGTTTGTACTCAAAAGTCTGTGAGTTGGGCAAATAAATTTCATAGAAACTGAACTCAAATTGACACTAAATTACCCAAGAACAAACACATTTATAAAAGAAAGCAAAATAAACATTCATGAATAAATAAAGCAAATTATAATTTTTGAGAACATTGTGGCGTACGGGACATTCAAAATGTGTCGTACGGGACATCTCTAAATTGAAGCCAAACTTTCTTATTTTATGTCACTTTGACTTCTTCAATCACATTATTTGGCTGATGATAATGATAATCCTATCAAACTAAGACATTCATTGGGTTAGAAACCGCTATTAGTTGAATATTTCTGTCAATATATCATAAACAAAATAATGTGTCGTACGGGACAATTGTGTGTCGTACAGGACACTTCTGTGTCGTACGGGACACTTGTGTGTTGTACAGGCACTTGCGTGTTGTACTGGGCAGCCTGAATAAAAAAATGAACTTTTTATCAATCAGAAGGAGCATTGCCCCTAAATTTTTCCTTTTTTATGAAAAAATCTTTTAATAAGTAGTCATTCAGGACAATATAATTAAGTAACCTCAATATATACAATTGGGAGCAATATGTTATAATTTTTTCATGATGGGAAATGTACAAGTGTTCACAGCATTTTTACGAGCTGAAAAACTTGAGGTTTTGTGTGAAGTTATATTTTAGGGAATTAATTGATGATTTTCAAACACTATTTAAACAATGAATGAATGAAACTTTGTGTAAATTATGGGGCTAAAATGTTATAATTTTTTTATATAAAATGTATATCTACATGATATATGTCACAACTGTCACTTGTAATTCCACAATTTTTTTCTAAAGAAATGCGGTTCTACTTTTTCAAACCCATCTGCATTTAATGAAACCATATGGTTTGTCTTATTTTCCAGATTTTTTTTTACAACTTGAAAAAAGTAAGGAGTTTCAATACTGTATATAAAAAAAATAGTGATCATCAAGGGAAGTCCAAATAGATGATCATGATGATAGATATGTATTTTTTTAACATCTTATAATAATTCCACATTAGCATGCAAGAGGAAGTCATCTTCCAGGCTAGGTTGAAATAATTATAAAAGTTTTCTTTTCATGCTCAATGAAAAGAAATTAACCTGCTCTGATCAGTGAAAATCACCAGTTTAGCTGAAGGGATTCACAAAAGAATAAGCCTACATGAAATCAATTAAAATGTTTACATGGTTTAGAATCACATATTTCATGTTCTATGGAGATAAACAAAGTACTTTTCAGCTCACTTTATGTTAAATCAATTAAATGAATTTAAATATTCCTACTATTCATGGTTTCTGAATCCAAATCCTGCAATTAAATGCATTATTATATTGTGTGTCGTACGGGACATGTCCCGTACGACACAGCGTGTGTCGTACGGGACAACTTTTAATAGGACAATAATTGAAAACTGAAGGGCAGTAATTAGATCCTTATGGGATAAATCGATCACCCATGGGACAAACAAAGAGAAACTGATTTTATGAAATTGCATCATCATAAATAAAATTGTAGGAAAAACTTTTGCATTGTCATGTGTCGTACGGGACATTGCAAAAAATATGTTCGGAAAAATCAGGGCTGCCCCCATTATGGATCATGAAAATGTTGTAGATATTATTTGGAACCATCAATGATATATTATTCTATTGACCTGCAATATTTTCATTCTTCTCTTGCTTTGCAAATTATTGTTTCAGGCGGTGTTTGTACTTGACTATTCAATGAGCAAAATTATTGAAAATTTAAAATTCCATTGTTCCCCCAATTAAAACTATATCTGTCTTCACTTTTGGTTAAAACTCATAATTTTCATAAAATTTAGGTATCATAGTAAAATATTACACTACTTATGACTTATTGAAAGCATGTTGAAATTTATGATATTTTTGAAGTTCTAGTGTGGAATCGCTCTGTTGCAGTGGAAAACACTTTGTTCATCGGAAAGAACGTTAAATCATGGATCCTACTAGAACTAGTAATGGAGGCCCCGTGTAGAGGAGAGTCACCACCTTTGCACGTTAAGAAGCCACTGCACTATAAGAGTAGGGGGAAACACCGGTGCAGTGGTCCACTTGCACTCCAGTCAGCATAACCAGTTCACAGCAAAAACTGTGGTGTTAACCGGTGTACATAGAGGACCACACCAGTTATTTTACACCGGTGTTAAATTGGTGGTGTTAGTTTTACACCTATAGGTGTTATTACAACACCTTTTGTTGTTACATTTACACTCTTTAGTGTTATGTTTAATCTCTAGGGTGTAATTTTAACACCTCAGTGTGTGGTCTATTAACACCAATTGGTGTCAGTTTTAAAACCGCAGTTTTTACGGTATATCAGAAGGATGAGACCTACGGGTCATGGAGATTCAGAGCGCTTTTCGCCTCCTAGGCACAGGAGATTCCAAGAAATAATTGATTGATTAAGATTTTTTTTTTTTTCAAATTTTTCAACAGTAAAATTACAAAGTAAAGCGAAATATAAGAAAACACAATATTATACAAAATAGGAACCTCCTAGAAAGCAAAGATTATTAATGGAGGTTCCCTTGTAAATATTAATAATCGACATATTAATATAAAAGTCAAATTGTCTCTAACATGAACCAATCATATCTTGGTCCATGCAATATGAATTATACATGTCTTTCAGTTGATTTCACATTACATTTTTATTGTAATCTCCCAAATAAAAGACAAATTAGACTGGACAACACCATCAAATCGCAAGACAAGACCATGGAACAGTCCCAGTGTGAAGCAAAAGTTACATGAACAGGACAAGAAAACAAAACAAAGCTACATTCGGTGTTTAAAACAAGAACGAGAGAAAGAGAATGGAAACGGGAACGATCAGAGACTTGAAAAATGGTGAAATGGAGAAGGGGTAGATTGATTGATTGATTGGATCGTAACCTTAAAAGTTTGACGCATTTCAGTTTTCATTTCTAATATAATGATAATTATCTTGGTACTTGAGAAATTTAATATATTTTGGGTTCAGTGGAGAAAAGATAACCATATGTTGGACCTTTATCATTTGAATAAGAGGTGACATTCTATGACCTAGGTATTCGTGGTACTTGATTCTTGATTACGTCTTAAAACAATCTAATGGATATGATCATAGTGATAAGAAATCGTCGTTTCCTCTCAAACCATGACGAATTTCATTTTCTTTAACTTCAAAGTAGAATGATGGTTATCTTTCTGTTTCATAAGAGTAATTCAACGATGCCTTTCGTGAATCGATCGAGTCATTTGAAAAAAAGGTTATTTTCCTTCTGTATACTCGACAAAGACTTTAAATATTGAATAACATACGAGCTGATGCCATTCCTGAATGAAAAAAAATTCTCATCAAAGGATGATAATTTTGTTATGGCAAACAGCTATAATTTAAACAGGGAATCAATAGTTATCTCTTGATTTAGATCTGTGAAACAAGTACTGTGTTTACTAAGAAGATTGAACTATTATTATTATATTCGCCCAATTTCAGGACATAAGAAGGCTTATATTTCGTCACAGCTTTGTGTTTGATAACCCTCCTCGGTCAGGTATACGCCAGACTGTCCCAAACATTCAAATTCAACTACCGGAATCATCCTTGCATCTTATCGGCTGAGGACTGGTGTCGTGAAAAAAAAATAATTGGCAAGACTGTCCATGAATCCCCTTGGGAGTGTCCATTCGATGAGAAATGTCAAAGATCTAATAGATGTTCATATCATCTTCCTCTTGGGCATTGAGCAATCAGCAATTCAGTCCATAAAGCTGTCACAAAACTCGAGAAATCCAGCCAATTTTATCGTTAGCAGCTGAAAAATCTGTGACAACGCCATTTTTCATTAACAAACAATCAGCATGATCAAGAATAATCCATGTAATCGCAATCTGATTTTAATGACTGACTTATGTTAGGGGGCACGAAGGACGTGTGCCTGTGGTAAACTTACAACCTCATTTACCTTTCGATAACTTCTGAGATACTTCATTATTTCTATTTTTCCCGACGAAGAACATAAATTTTGTCATAATTATACCGTAGAACGTACCTTACACTATATACACTCTTAAAAATGTTGGGCAACATACTGTCCACACAAATTGGTTAAAACTTTATCCAATTCTGGGTAGTTTTAAACCAACAGTGCATGCTTTGGGTGAAAACTACACAGTATTCTGGTATTGGTTGAAAACTACCTAGAGTTGGATACAATTGTTTACCAATTGTTGTGTGAACACTATGTTGCCCAACATTTTAACAGTGTAGGAAAAGTTAAACATTGCACTAAAATCAAGTTACCGCTATTTATATCAAAACCTTAGTTAACATCTTAATCATGGGTCAGAATTGGGTCTATGATTAAAATCATCAGTATACATGGCTGTTTTCCCAGGCCTCTTGCACCTTCTACAAGATGCATAAATGTTTATAAATATATTATATATATATATATATATATATGTACAGTGTGTGTGTTTGTTAGGGTGTGTGTGTGTGTGTGTGGGTGTGTGTGTGCGTGTGTGTGTGTGTATATATATTTCAATATCGACAGCTGCGCTAACGTCTACTATATGGGCCGAGTGGCGCTTGATTGGAGGTCCGAGGATCGGGGGTTCGATTCCCGGTACGGCACTTATGTCCTTAAGAAAGGAATTTTATCCACAATGCTGTTCTATGGTACATCAAACAAATGAAAATGCTATATGCATTATGAATACTAATGTGTGTACTTTCTTGAAACTTTATTAGATGACAACTATAAAAGACAAAATGTTGTTTATATGTACTTGAGCGATTGGTCCAATGTTACAAAAGTACACTCTGAATTCCAGGGATTTAAAATAGATCGGCTGTGAATTGTGACCAGCCGAATGATAGATTTAAACCTTGTTGACTTAAATATAAATATAAAAGATTTTAATTTAAATCTTCTGAGATTTAAAAGTTAATCCTAAAGATAAATTCAAAATTCGGCTGGTAACATAGGTAAAACAATCAAAAAGCAAATAGAATATTACAATCATGATAATTAATCAATCAATTTACACATATTAAATCAAAATTAATCATAAATGAATCATTTGTTTTGAATTACATGTGTTCAATTCATGCTGCTGTTTTTAGCCTGCTTGTATGCCATCACTTGTGACTCTCCGGAAAACAATTGACATCTTTTATTCTCAGCCTATAAACCTCAAACCCCACCGTCCTTTTAAAAGTAACTGAAGCTCCTTTGTATATGTCTTTTAATTTATTTGCATTACCACGATTGGCACACAACTCCGTGATATGTTGTTACTTTGATTGTATTTTGTTGTCAACGGAAAAGAATAAATCTCATAACTCAATCTTAAATCTCTAAAATCAAAATTTGTTTTTCTTGTGTCATCTGATAGTAGATAAAGATGATAATAATAGCAAGTTTTTTTATAGCGCTTTTCTCATAATATACGGCTCAAAGCGCTTTCCAGCATATTATTACCCCGGTCACTGGATTCATTTCAATGTATATTTAAGTTGTTTTGCTATGTTTTGTTTTGTTTTGTTTCGTTTGTTTGTTTTTTGACAAAAAATACTTTTTTGTTTTTGTTTATCTGCTTATATTTCTTGCATTGTATATTTTGTTTTGTATCATTTTGTATTTCTTGTTTTGAACAAAATGTTGGCAATTACCAGTGACGTTCTGTAATAAATTTAATTCAATTTATTTCAATCCCGCACGAAAGTATACAATTGTTTTGTATCATTTTGTATTTCTTGTTTTGAACAAAATGTTGGCAATTACCAGTGACGTTCTGTAATAAATTTAATTCAATTTATTTCAATCCCGCACGAAAGTGCACAATTTCCACTCCCTGGGGAACATTCCCTGCATTAATCGCAGCCTCAAAAGGCGCTGGCAAATTAAAACATACAATAGATACGTCAGAGCACTAGTGAAAGGTTTGTTTGCTTGTTTGTTTTGTTTATCTTATATTAAGAGACATAATTTATCTTCAAAAATGTAAGATAGAAAATACCCTTTGCAGTCTTTTCCAGGAAGATGGAATTGAAATCAAAACCAATGCATGCAAATTATCTCAGTACAAAAAAAAATGAAAATCTGACAATTGCTCCAACCTCTTACAGTTATAACCCTGAGGTGACATGGAACACGATAATTCCTTCGTTATTTATTGAAATTAGTTAGAAGTGCGAGATAATATAATATTGAACTCCCCAAGACCCTAAAGTGATATTGTTGAACTCTTTAATCATGTATTCTCCTCCATCTTTAGTATAGTCCTCCTGAATGGCAAAGTTCCTTTCGGGGATGACAAAGCCTCGAGGACGGTCGAGGATGAACAATTTGGATAGCTTATACAATGATTGTCATGAATATTACATCGCCTTCTTAGAACGCTTACTGCCATCGGCGAGCTTGATATAATCCACTTTTTCAGGCGCTCCGTCGCAGCTTCTTGAAAATGGAGAAAAGGGCTAAGGGATACATACATTCATTTGAATAAAAGCTCTGTAGTTGTACAAATGCCGATTCAACTGGGTAAAATTTCTAGAGGTTTTGTTCAGCGTGCGACCACTTCAGTGAACTTTAAACCGGAGTCGGCAAAATTAGTTCATTATGCAATTTATTGTTAGCTTTATATTTTCATTAATTAGCTAATAGGCTCGGAGAGCCTTTTATAGATTCTTGATGTTTTGTGATAATACGCATGAATTATTTGCCGTTCTTATTTTCTTTTATATTGTTGATCATTGTCATCAGGTATTCTTGAACAAAGTGTGTGTGTATTTGAGTTTTGTCGGACGTGTATCAATCAGATATGATTATTTACGTCTGGGACCGACCTTTAACGTCACCATCCGAAAGACGTGACCAGGACTCGAACCTCGAGCCTCTGCATCAATTTGTAACTTCCCCACAGCTTGGATTACAGGCGCACGCCACAACGCCCAGTTTAAAGATTAAAATGAAATAATATAAAACTAAGAAAAAGTATAAATATCCCAGTCACTTTCATTAACGGGAAATTTATAATATTGTTATGACCCCCCTCCCCCTCTCTGTCTCACGCACTCTCTTTTATTCTCTCTCTCTTTCTCTTATCGTATTCCCTCCTATTCTCTTTCTTGATATATTTCTCTCTATTCCAGTAAGAAAATTGAACCTTAGTATAAAAGACTATACAGTCATGTACCTCCATTCATGAACCCTCCTATTTTTATGGAATGTATTAAATATTGATAATCACTCGTCTAGGCTCATGAGGTACATGTAGGCAGATGTTCTTTGGAATCTCGCAAGATGTAGGGCGAGTCCTTGGATTAATATATATTATTTATAGTAAGATGGAGAATGACAGAAAGAGTGAGAGGGAGAAGGAGAGAGGGGTGTTGCAAAACGTTCTTTGCAATCGATGGTAAGTTATGAATAGCGCTAATGAGCAATGATATTGATCCTTGATTCATATTTCAGTCTTTAACTAGAACGAAACATGTTGCAGGAATCAGTCATCTGGGTTAAAGTTTGCGATGCTTGCCGGGCTTTGGTTGGTTGATTTGTAGACCTTGTTTTGATGTGTCACCGATTTGAAGTTTCTTTCTTGAATATCCATTACTTGAGTTGACCTTACAATATTAACTAGGAGGTGCGCTTTTCTTAGGAAATGTATGTAAGTTTTACCTTATTCGTATTTTCAAAAATTCATTTGTCTTTAATTGTTTGCTTGTCAAAACTGACGGGTGGTATCTTCTTCGTGTGTGTGTGTGTGTGTGTCATTTTCCTTTTCTTGGTTTTTCTTCTCTTTTGCGTTATTTTTTGCCATTGGCTACCCTTTTATGTCATTATGTTTTGTTGGAGTTTCTTACACGAATTATTTCGTTAATGTAATTTTTACAGTGACCTTTGATGCAAAGGATTTGTATGATGATGATTTATTATCAAAAACACAAATAAAAAAAGAATATTAAAAAAGATACGCACATAAAAGCATCTGCAAAAATATAAGGGGAGGAGTAAGGATAATCACGTGAGTAAAAAATGTATTAACTGGAAAATCCAAGAACACACATCTTCGTTTTTATTAATATTTTGTCTGTATCATCTTCTGTACCATCATCTTCTCCTACACCTCCTCTTCCTCCTCCTTTTTTCCTTTTCAGCTTCTTCTCACTCTCCTTTTTTTTTCCTTTCACATATTTTTTACTATTTTTTCTTCTCCTGATTCGCTAGCGTTCCAAACCGCAGAAACCAATCAGACATATCAGACATTTGAGCTGTTTCCTCTATAATCTTGGCGCCAGTTATAGGCTGTAAAACTTTCCAAAAAAACGGTAGAAGAGAATTGATACAACAAAATAGCACTTCAATTTCAAGAAAAAAAACTCAGATTTCTTTTCGAACTTTAAGTTTTTGTGTTCTTTTATATTTTGTAATCCACATTTATTTTGTCTCCTCGTTGCACATTCGATATCATCCGACTTGCCAACAAGGGCAAGGGGGGGGGGGTACACGCGTGAAAGGAAGTTCACCCTGACCTTAAGTTGGTTTAATAAAAGTAAAAAAAAATGATGAAGGATAGATTAAAATCTATCAAAGAATAAACAAGAAAATCAAATTGAAAGTCTTGATTTTCGGACAACATAATGTGAGTAGCAGCACCATTATTTCATGAGGTAAATTCCATTAGCTGCCATTTTTAATGAATCATGACGAATGAAAGCACGTTTTATTTCTTTCCAAGGAGCTATGAAAATGATGTTTCTGTTGATATTTTGAATCTACAAATTACAATATTGAAATCCCTTTCAATTTAGTGAGAAAATTGATTTTTTTTAAGTTAATATCACAAAGGCAGTTGCTTGTTAATAATCTCACAAAATGAATAAAAATAATAGTAAAATTCCTGCCTCCGTAATTTTTTTCGAATTTTTGATAAGAATAATGATATTCGATTAGAATGTGTAAGCCAAACACACTGCAAATGAGTATAGAATTAGGATGGATCGTGTTATTATATATCTATGTGCATGAACAGACAGAGTATATCGCAAAAAAATATTCATTTAGGGCCTACGTAGCTTACAAGTATGACCAAACAAAATAATCGCAAGTAATTTCCTTCAGCAAGAAATTGATCCACAATGTGCTGCACTCAACCCAGGTGAGGTAAATGGGTACCTGGCAGGAATTTATTCCTTGAAACGCAGCGCGCGTAACAGCTGCACTGCTAAAGCCAGGGTAATTATGCTGCATATATACTGTAGAGCGCTTAGAGACTTCTGACAAAGTAGGTATTAAGCGCTATATGAGCAAGTATAATTATTATTATCAAATTCGGCTTTTAACTCTTTGCAGTGGACGTCTCCTCGATGTTTCTTGGAGACTAACAGTCTTTATTGGGAGTCACTGGGAGGTGAAACACCATACACTTTTAGACTCTTAACTTTTTCACATGTTTTTACAGTATCTCAGGGACTCCAGTAGGTTTTCCCAAAGTTGTTTCTTTTTTAAAGACAAAGAAGAGCCATCGGGAAGGGGGATTGACAATTCTTAGACTCTTGTTTGTTCCAGGCGACTGATTATTATATTTCGCACTGTTGTCTCAGCGAGAGATTGGCGCTTCAAGTTATCCCGCAATGTTATCTCCGGATATTGCAGATCATTATTGGAAGAAATTGCGGAGACGGCGCCATCAATATTGAAAATATAAATTCTTACCTACTTCAGCATTTATTACCAGCAAGTCTTCTACAGTAAAATGATCTGTTTAAGTAATTGTATATCGAAGTTCGATTTCCAAGATGTCTGGACACAATCAAAATGATCTAAAACAACAAAGGGAGATTTAGCCATATTTCAGAACAAACTCTAAAAAAGTAAACTCACCCATTTTCCCCATTCTTTTAGAGTAAGGCACGTATTCAGTAGGCTGATATGAAATCTAACTGTCTAATCTGTGATTATTACCCTGTAAAAATGGTTTTGAATGTCAATGAATCTTAATTTGATAAATGCATTGTCTGGGAATGGACTGGTAGATTAATCAAGAATAAATGGGTTTTGGAATAAGAAAACCAAGGTGAATAAGTTTTCAATAATCCTGCATGATAATCGAATGCTGCATGGAGAGGACTTAAATCTTTTAAGATTAATTTAAATCTCTCGTACTATAACCTAGTTCAGAACAACAGGATGATGTAAATAAAGAGGCTTTAATAGGTGGATATTATAATTGTTAACAAATTTTCGGCATTACTCCTATGTGTTTAAGATCGCATGCTCGATCTGTAATGAAAATCAAAAGATTTCCGGAAAGCAGTAGATGGCAGGTTCGAATCCCACTGGTTCCATTTTTTCTTACTCATGATTTTCATTATAGATGTTTATCGTATCAGAAAAGACTTCGAACCTCTATGAAGCAGAATAAGACTTTAGCGGAGTTGAAACTTTTGGTCTCAACACAACCTCAAAAATTTCTGCTGCTAACTGCAGACGAAGAAGATGAAAAAGAAGAAGAAGAGCTACAGATTTATATCTTGTTCTAACCAAACTTGTTTGTTAAAATTCACGATGCCAGGTAAGGATTTTCGTTAAAATGAAAGACGATATCTTACTTTCCTTCTTGAGTACTAAAATGATAGTACTCTACAAAGACGCTTCCAATCCCTATGAAAGACATCATGTTCCTACATAGAGGGAAAATATGAAATAGTCAAGAAGCAAGCAAGCACTATATCTGCTATAGGATTGGTGTGATAAATGTACAATTGCAAGTGGTAGTAGAAGTAGTAGTAGTAGAAGTAGTAGTATTAGTAGTATTAGTAGTAGTAGTAGAAGTAGTAGTATTAGTAGTAGTAGAAGTAGTAGTATTAGTAGTAGTAGTAGAAGTAGTAGTATTAGTAGTAGTAGTAGTAGAAGTAGTAGTATTAGTAGTAGTAGTAGTAGTAGAAGTAGTAGTATTAGTAGTAGTAGTAGAAGTAGTAGTATTAGTAGTAGTAGTAGTAGTAGTAGTAGTAGTAGTAGTAGTAGTAGTAGTAGTAGTAGTAGTAGAAGTAGTAGTATTAGTAGTAGTAGTAGTAGAAGTAGTAGTAGTAGTAGTAGTAGTAGTAGTAGAAGTAGTAGTATTAGTAGTAGTAGTAGAAGTAGTAGTAGTAGTAGTAGTAGTAGTAGTAGTAGTAGAAGAAGTAGTAGTAGTAGTAGTAGTAGTAGTAGAAGTAGTAGTATTAGTAGTAGTAGTAGTAGAAGTAGTAGTATTAGTAGTAGTAGTAGTAGAAGTAGTAGTATTATAGTAGTAGTAGTAGTAGTAGTAGTAGTAGTAGTAGTAGTAGTAGTAGTAGTAGTAGTAGTAGTAGTAGTAGTAGTAGTAGGAGTAGTAGTAGCAGCAGCAGCAGCAGTAGGAGAGGAAGAAGAAGAAAAAAGGAAGAGGAAGCAGCAGAAGAAGAGAGAAGAAAAGAAGAACAAGAAGAAAAAGAAAAGGAAGTAGGAGAAGAAGAAAGAGAAGAATAAGACGAAGAAGAAGAAGCAAAAGAATAATAATAAGAAGAAGAACAACAGCAACAACAAGAAGAAATAAGGAAATAGAGATAAATGTCTAAACAAGAAGTGACAATCCAATTATTCAGCACTGACTTAATTGTGTTCAATCACGGAAAGAGATAAAAATTGATGAAAGAAGCAGAAAACATGGAATATATAGAGAAATTGATGACAATATCAAGGACTGATAGTAAAAAAAGTCATTTTAATCAGCCGGTAGAGAAAACGATTACAAAAAATGATAATCAAAATGGCCAGATGAAATAAAAAAGAAAGGGTTTTTTTTTGTTTGAAAAAAAGGAGAACATGTCTCAAGCAGAAAACGGAAAACAATCATTTTCAACTTATCTCCCACTGTCTTTTCTCTGTGCGATTCCCATCGTATCGAACTTCTCAAATTAAACCATCGATCAAAATTTGATTTGAAATCTTATCCTATAATGGGTGGTCCCTTCAGCAAAATGAAGATCACCGCACATCTCTTGAATCAATAAGAATTGTCATACAAAAGTGAGTTATAGTTTAGTAGACGTATATCACAATTATTCATGGAAAACCTTAACCCTCCATATTGAATCAATATTAGCTTATACCATAGAGCTCTCTGCTAACTCCATGCTTATACGATGCTGGATTAATGGCGAGATTCATTTCGATGGAAAAGAGTGATGACCCAGTTTAATTTTGAGATCAGTAAGTCGCGGGGGGGGGGGGTGTACTGCCCTAGACTCTTGAATCAACAAGAATTATCTTACAAAAGTGAGTTATAGTTTAGTAGGCCTATATCACAATTCATGGAAAACCTCAACCCTCGATATTGAAATCAAGATTAGCTTATACGATGCTGGATTAATGGCGAGATTCATTTCAATGGAAAAGAGGAATGACCCAGTTTAATTTTGAGGTCAGTAAGTCGGGGGAGGGGAAGTTGTACTGCCCTAGACTTTGCAGCATCGTTTGATACAACATCTTCATTACAGTAGTATACCAACTGCAACTAAATTATCAAAAAACACCAGGGGCGGCGTTGCAGGTACTTTTCAAATAGTGAAACAAAACGGAGAAGAACATGAAACGATCGGGACCAAAAAATATTGTTATTTCTTAAATAATGAAGAAAAACAGGAGAAAAACGTTTAAAAGGGGTCAAGAAATTTAATTCAAATCAGAATTTATTTCCAAGTTCATTAAAAGAATAAAATGAGAACAAAATTATATATACACAAAAATTATAACTAACACAAAACAAAGCAAAGATTGATATCAACAGAACATAACTAAAACAAAGTGTGGTAATGATAAAATTATGGTTGGCACATAATTATAAAAATATAGATGAACAAAATAATGAATGGAAATTGGGCATGCACAAAAAATCCATAAAAAGGTTTGTCTGTTTACATATACGTATTATTTTTTTTTGTAGAATAATTAGTTTTGTATATGGCTAGAGTAGGTGTTACCCCAAATTGAATTGCAATATGAAAGACGAGACAGAATATAAGCATTGTAAAGAGTAAATAATATAGGTACATAAAATTTAAACGAAAATAGCACGAAAGGAGAGAATAAGAGTCTAAAAAGAGTTCTGGTTTTGTGAGAACTCCATTCGATCCAAATAAGTAGACCTTCCTCACATTTAGGACATCTTGTTCTCTTATAATTCACTGAATAAGTAGGAAAAATAAATAATGTGCATCATGTGAGAGGTCAGAAGATCAATCTCTATTATCTATTCCAATTCTTTGACGATCACTATACCAATGATTTGTAAATTAGAAAGTATCAATTTTATATCGTTACTGTTACGTCAAGTTTTCACTCAAACCAGAAATCCATGCTGGAAGTAAATGTTTCAGTGATGTATTGTATACGCTCTCCAAACTCGACCCTCTCAATATATGTACCGTCGCAAGAGGGCGACATTGAACATGTTGAATATGAAATAGAGAAGTATGATAAATAAGTGATTTGATGCCATTTTATCGTATTCAAAATTAATCATTGAGAGAGATGGAAATTACAATTAAAATGTCATTCATCAAGAGAGATGGATGGATGGAAATGTTGATTTCATTATATCCAAAAGAAAAAAATCAGACATAACCACTTTATATCAGTATCAAAGAAAAGTTTTAAAAAATAAATAAATAAAAAGAGGTTCCTGAGGTTTCAATAAGTTTAGAGAGGACTTGAGTTGAGTATAAAAGAAAGTACCCCATTCGACGCCTTGGGGAGACTGGGTTGAATGAATCAGTTCCCCTCCCACCCTTTACTTTAAGATCGCAATTACCTCTGTGATCAATTGAGAAAAATATAGATTTTGACAAAATATTAAAATAATATATTTTTCCCTATTCTCTTTCCTTTTCTCTTTTTTTTCTTGGTTGTCAAAAAATTGGTGGGCAAACGCCCCATGGGCCGCAACTGTACGCTCTGAATTGAGAGGTAAAAGGTCATCTTTTGGTCATGCATGTTCCCCCTACCGGATACCACTACGTCGCTACTGTTTGTATCAAGCCAATGACACACAATATACTACATGAAGAAAAAAAATCTACTACGAAAGTAAGGTACTTTGCTGGGTCCCACAGCGAAGTATAATGGGACCACTTTTGTTCATTCTTCATATTTGAATGATTTAACTTGTGTATAAGAAATTGTCTTTTCTCGCTATACGCTTTTTTGACCCCTGTTTATATGACGCTTCTAACGGTCCGGAAGAACTTGGGAATATTATTAACGATGACATTAAAGGACAAGTCCACCCCAACAAAAGTTGATTTGAATTAAGAGAGAACAATCCAACAAGCAGAACACTGAAAATTTCATCAAAATCGGATGTAAAATAAGAAAGTTATGACATTTTAAACATTCGCTTAATTTCACAAAAAAATTATATGCACATCCTGGCTGGTATGCAAATGAGGAGAATATGACGTCATCCACTTACTATTTCTTTTTTATTTTATTATATGAAATATTCGAATTTTCTCCTCATTGTCAAGTGATACAACAATTAATTCCATCCTGAACATGTGGAATTAGAATTGTTTTATACTATATGGTTCAGTCAAGTTGGTCTTTATTGTCAAATCTATAAAATTGTATAATTCAAACAAGAAAAAAAAATAGTGAGTGATGGACATCACCGACTGACTCACCTAGTTGTGCATATCACTGTTTTGTGAAAAATAAGCGAAACTTTAAAATGTCATAACTTTCTTATTTTACATCCGATTTTTGATGAAATTTTCAGCACTATGCTAGTTTGATTTTTCTCTATTTATTCAAGTCAGCATTTTCCTGGGGTGGACTTGACCTTTAATGATATAATTATGTGGTTGGCTTTCACACAATAAGCTCATGTTAAATGTTAATATGTGCAAATTTATATTGATTGGTTCAAAACTCAAACGTCAAATGTTTGAAAACATCATTACCAAGGTAAACAATACATCTATATATAAAAAAGGTCAATTATTGTAAGTACCTAAGTGAGGAAATCGACACGGATTTTACGTGGAAGCCACAAGTTCAAAATGTTAAAGGCAAACTTTTACGTAACTTTTATGTTCTAAGGAGGATGCGGTCATACATTGAAGGGGCCGCGGAACGGTTTTCAAAGTGGGGGGGGGGGGCTGACCATGCAAAAAATCACAATCATATGGTAATTTTTACGTTTTTGTACACGGTTTTGGAAAAAGCGGGGGCTGAAGCTCCCCCCCCCCCCGCTTCTGCGGCCCCTGCATTGACCAGAGCACAGCTCTAATATTGTAAAACGCAATGATCAGACCCCACTTAGAGTACTGCAGCATAGTTTGGATGAAACCTAATGTAATTCGGGACATAAAAAGGAAACTTCAGACTCTTCAAAATAAGGCTTTGGGGCCCATTTTTTATTCGAATCATAGAGCGCATAGGGACGCATTTGGCAGTGATATGCAATACATGAGTATGTATATGATGGTATTATTATTTGATTGATTGATTGATCGATCGATTGATTGAATTTATTCTTCTTCATTTCAAACAGACTGACAAAGAAAGTAGGCCTACAAAGGAAAATATGAATAACAGAAATGAGAAAAGCAACGCTTGTAATGTTATAATTTATTGATATTATAATCATTGTCATAATTGTTATTCTCATTTGGAATATATTGGTCAAAAATTATCTTAAATAAAATGATCATTTTCATTATCATCAATATCATTATTATTGATATGAGTGCTATATATTTTATGTTATTATCATTAAATATTGTCATTATAAAACGCTATTGATATCCAATACACTGTAAAAACGCAGTTTAAAATTTTAAATGAGTTGTTTGACCCTAAAAGGACTGGGCTATTTGAGATTTATTGAGGAATGGGGGATGATGCCCCCCCGTTCTGATCTCGCCCGCCGTACGTGCGATTGCGCCGAAATTTGGCACGCACATTCTTTACCACATAAACTACAAGCTAGTATAAAAAAAAATCTGAAAATAATTGTTTGTTTATATATTACGTATAAAATATTCAAATTCATTCATGAAAAACATTATTTGCATATTTAATACCCAATTTAACTTCAAATGTTCTTCTTTTTCGCAGATGTCATCTTTATAATCTAATTTAAAGGTTTCCACAAAGAAAAATTGCGAATTCAAAGCCATTTTGTTCTTTATGTATTTCTCTGTTTATAGAATTTCTTAATATGTATTTCCTTGTTTTTTATCTATTGTTTTTCATTGTTGTTTTTTTTTCAATGAAAATTATTACAGACCATTTAAGAACTAAATTGAACCATGAATTAATTAAGCAGAGACCAATTTGAACCAAAAATAATCACCCTTTTATGAATTTCATCTCCCATATACTTTGTACACAAAGTATAAAAATGAACCATTTGGGGCATGAAATTGTCTCGTAAAAAGTCACGTGACGTCGCAATGCTATACCAGTATATCGCGAATTTGGTCTCAAAAGTTGCGCGACACTTCAAAGAAAAAAGCCATAAAATTTTGCTGCGCTATCTTTTTGCGTTTCGGAAATATCGCGCGAAGCGTCGAGGGGAGGGCATCATCCCCCAGTCCTTTTAGGGTTAAAGTGATTGGTTAACATTGGTATGACTTTTAAAAAATCTGAGCTAGAAGGTCACACTTGTCACCTGTGTCTGTGATTTGTTACAAAAATGAACCCAGAAAAAATTGCGTTCGAAAATAATTATTTAGTGCTTCAAAATTGAAGTATAAAGTGACACCATCTTAATTTCATCCCATACACTTATGTATACTATTTAGGCGTCTAGAAGACGCCTATTTACAAAATCAGGGTTTGCCTTGTAGTTTTAGCTTTTCATTCTCAATAATGGTTGTTTTCAGGGTTTATTAGTTCTAATACATGCACTTGTACACATGTTTCATCTTGGTTTGAGAATTTTTTAAATCTGCTGCTCAAAAAGTTAAACAATACCTTTAAGGGGGGTTAAGCCAGTCACTCTAATAACTATTGTTTTTAACAAGTAGTTTAAAAAAGTTTAAGAAATTTCAAAAAGGTTTAAACAATGTTTTGTTAGAGTGACTGGCTTAATCAACGTTGTATTTCTTTTTACTCTGTTGCTTTTTTCTTCATTAACATTTCTTGTTGTCATTTTACATACGTCATTATTGCTGTCATTATAAAACGCTATTGTGTAAGATGACAGAATTGGTATCCAACAGTTTTTTTCTTCCGAAATGACAGAATAGTTCAACTATTTAATGACTGCTTATATTGGCAAAGTGAAAGCAGAGTTAATGAGCTTCTTCTTCTTTTTTACATGTTTTACAGAACTCGTTACTTGACTCCTTTGGAGGACCCCTGTAGACATGGTAGAGTTTTAGAGTTTCAATTTTCGCTTGTTGCTTTGGCATCATGCTATGAAGACATTTTGCTTAGTGGAATATGGGTCTCATTAGTTTTCCAATTTCCAGGGGTAATTGAAGGCCATCCCGAGACAGCTATCTCCACTTTAAGCAAGAAATTGAAATCAAGAATTCGATTCGTCCTCGCTGTTAAAGAAATATTATCACTACATGATGCCCAACTTCGATGACCAAATACATATAAATATGACGTCTTTCTAAAACATTAAAAGAGAAGGCATGATAATTATCTATTGCATATTCTGAAAATGAATTTTAAGTCCTCAGAATTTAATGACCACATTCACTTTTTTCTGCAGAGGCGGATAAAAAAGCTACAGAACTTGTCATCTCAAAAAAGCTGTAATTGTCATTTTCACACTTTTCATCGAGTCACCCTCGAGGTTCAAAGAGCTGTAATGCACTCTGAATAATGATGTAGTAATAATAATAATAGCTAGTTTTTATAGAGCGACTTTTCTACAACGGATATAAGCGCTTAACTGCATATTATTACCCTAGTCATTGGATTCATTTCAATCCCGCACAAAAATGCACAATCGTATTTCATTGGAAAACTGAGAGTCTTGACAAGTTTTAACAACAACTAGTCGCAATAAAAAAACAATAGGCCTATTCCTAAAACTCTTCCTGTAGATTTCTGGGAAAATAACTGAATATTTGGATATATTCGTATGCAAACTCTTTTTTTTTAATAAGCAACGGTATAGGCGGATTCTTCAAAGTAAGGTATTTTAACAACAGAAGAACGATTTTGGTCGTATTCGAGGAGCATCGGGATTACTCAGGGACGACATCAACACAATCTTCTCCAAAACGCGGGGCCGTTAATGCTCCTAGCTTGAACGACACGTGGTACCATTGAGTTGGAATTTCCTCTATACATGTAGAATGTCCTATGAATTTTGAAAACATCTTCATTACTAGAAGTTCCGGATAAATCCCGATAATTTCGATTTAATGCGACGGAGTTCTTATAAAGAATGGCAGATGCAAAGTGGGCAGAAGTACACACAGTGTGATTTTCTTATCCCGCAGGTCTGAGATACATTTACAATTAACTCAATTTGAACTCAGATGACGTACTGAATTGCAGACATCACATTTCATAATTGCCTACAAACCAGAATTAAAGATAATTTGCCGTCTTTTTATTCACAGGTTATGAACAATTTCTGTGTCTTTTCCCAGCAGGTCATCAGGCAACTTAGAAAAGTCTCTCTTAACATTCTAAGAAAATAATTACAATAAAATTGATATGGGCGGGAACACGAATTCGACAAATCATGTGACATTGGTTCATCCGTCTTGGTATGTCATCACAGCATCTTTCTTTTTCTTGATAACACTTGTCGGTCTGGTGGGAAACTGCTTGACTATCATGTCCGTATTCTTATCAACTAAACTCCGAACCAAAACCAATGTGATTGTGGTCAATCTGGCAGTTTGCGACTTCATCACTTGCTTGTTCATGCCCGTGCAAACCGTGAATCTTTTGTCCGCGGATGGGCCAATGGTACCACGTAGTTTAGCAATTATGTATGGGATATGCACCAAGGTTTCAGTTAGCACAACTATATTCAGTTTGGCTTTGATTGCAATCATGAGGTTCATTAAGATCACACGACCCGCGAATGTTTTCAAGAAAGTTTTCACGACGAAGAAAATCGCACTGATGGTCGTGGGTACGTGGTGTCTACCACTTGCGGTGGAAGTGTCGTTCAATCTGGTTGGACGGCAAGTGGAATACGACTCAAAGACTAAATTGTACGAAACCAAGGAAGAGGGGATCATTTATTGGATTTTTAGATTGTACACCTCAGTCTCTGTCATTGTGTCTTTCTCTGTCATATCCGTGGCCTACATGAAGATCATTCTTCACGTTCGAGCTCACAAGAGAAGAGTTGCGGCGGGTGCTGCTCGGATTCGAGCTCACGAGGAAACAAATCGAAACGAGCCCACGCCCCGACCCCAGCCACCAGTTCACCAGGCCCAGAATCAGCAGAATCCCGCGAGGGCTGAGAACGGATTTGCGGCTCGAGATGTTGCGGTAACCAAGAACCTCGCATTAGTTACCTTGGTATTCCTGTTCTGCTATATACCACCACTCACCTTAGTTAACATTTCTAATCCAATCATAAGTCATTTACGACGTTTTTTCGTCTTCAGTAACTCTGCAATAAACCCATTAATCTACGCCTTCAAACACTCTGATTTTCAGAAGGTATTTCGATGTATTTTGACCGGGTCTTTTCGTGATATCCCATTTCCATCCACACTATTAAGGTCCTTTCTGCAAAATGTGTAATCAAAGGGCAACTTTACCCTGAAAAGAAGTATTTTGAGCGTGTAGTTTGATGAACTTTATTTTGTTTTAAGTTTAAGAATTTGCAACGATCACTCAAGCCAATCATCGATTCCTCTGATTTAAAGTCATTGCCGATTCGAATGTGTATCCAAATAAATATCATTTTTAAGGTGCTTAATACAGGTATTTAAGCACTCACTTTTAACTTTAGATTACCGGAGAAAAATAGAAATATAATCTTAATTAAAAAAAAAAAGATTGAGACAAACAATCAAAACGAAACAAAGAGTGCACCGCAGAAGAGAACAACGCACATCTGATGCAGAGTGGATATAGCTAGACATTAGAAAGATGAATCTTTAGCAAGGTCTAAAATTGATCGAGGGAGTTAGCATTATCGCATACATTCGTCATTCCGAAGCTTAGTTATTCCGAAGGTACGGATATTCCGAAGGTTCGGATATTCCGAAGGTTCGGATATTCCGAAGGTTCGTATTTCCGAAGGTTCGTAATTCCGAAGGTTCGTTAATCCGAAAACGAAATGAGGTTCGTAATTCCGAAGGTTCGTTAATCCGAAAACGAAATGAGGTTCGTGATTCCGAAGGTTCGTTAGACCGAAAACTAAATGATTAACGAACCTTATTTCGTTTTCGGATTAACGAACCTTCGGAACATCGAACTTTATTTCGTTTTCGGAGTATCGAACCTTCGGAATAACGCCACAAATGTTCGGATTAACGAACTCTTTTACGTTTTCGGATTAACGAACATTGAGGTATAGGCAATTTACGTGTTTCGGAATTACGAGCCTTACCTTCGGAATAAAGAACCTTCGGAATTACGAAGTGTAACCAGCATTATGTATCTATGATGGCAATTTATTCTAGAGCATATTATAGCCTAGAGTTAGCTTCAAGGTTTATGAAGAACAAAGTGGTCTGAGCGAGCTAGAAGAGCGGAGAGAGATGAGGTTAGAGAGATATTCAGGAGCTAGGCCATTGATAAATTTATACGTCATGAGGAGAACTTTGAAGTGATTGCCCCTAGACCAATAAATTCAGACAATACATGTAATAGGTTAGTACTGACAGAAGACGAGCTGGGCCCTGTCTTACAAAGAGTTACGATTGATCCAACCAATCGTAACTCAATGGAAATCCATCAGTGTCATAATTTTTTCTTACAGAAAATTTCCAAAATGTCCTTTTTAAACAAAGGAGAACACACCAAATTGTCAATAAATCAATTTATTAATGGATACACATTCATATTCATAGGAGCGTTGTGGCCCAGTGGATTAGTCTTCGGACTTTGAAACAGAGGGTCGTGGGTTCGAATCCCAGCCATGGCGTAATTTCCTTCAGCAAGAAACTGATCCACAATGTGCTGCACTCAAGCCAGGTGAGGTAAATGGGTACCGGTAGGAAGTAATTCCTTTAGAAGCTGTGTGCGCTATGAACGCCTAGCTTAGCCGGGTAATATAGGAGCGCCTTGAGCACCTAACAAGGTGGATATGTGCGCAATATAAATATCCTATATTATATCTAGATTTAAAATAAAAACGAACATACATAGTTGCGATTGATTGGATCCATCGCAACTCTTTATGAGAGTGGGCCCTGGTATTACAAAGAGTGAAACCCAGACAAAAATGTTTAACGATCTACTATGCGGAGTTCAGCTACTGTATAGCTGTTAATTAGACTGAGTGGATAGAACGAGAATCTATGCCTACCCATGTTTGAAACAAAAAATGTAATTAATACCCTGGTCACATTTGTTCTACGGCGGCCGTACGGCGAGTCAAAAACAGCCGTTTTATTCATTTTTATTCAAACCACCTTTATTTGTAGCTGGTACAAAAATGTTAAAACGGCTGTTTTCGACTCGCCGTTCGGCCGCCGTAGAACAAAATGTGACCAAGGTATTAACAAGCAGAACATTATCGCGAGCTAGTATGGTGGGGGGGGGGGGGTCACTGTAAAAAAAATTGGTTCGAGTCGACAAAGAGTTGGGCATAAAACTAGAATAAGTCGAAATTTGCCTCTGTCATTAACCATTTAGCATAAGAAATGTTATAGTGGAATTTTGTTGATAATTTCCTGTATGTTGTGGTAGTTATATGGGGGAGGGAGGGGCGGTTGTGTTTAAGTAACCATAGTAGCAAAGTTTCGGGGCTTAAGAGTGTTCCGAGGAAATTCTTAACAAATTGAAGAGGAATATGATGTATACAAATACGTGAACCGATGAAATTTAACTAGGAAATATTAGTAACTTCCATTGGCGTAGACGGGAATGCTTGGGGGCTAGAGACACCTCCCCCACTCATCCCCTTATAAAATGAAAAAAGTGGAAGGAGAGGAAAGGAAGAAAAAGTTGTAAGGGGTAAATTGAATAAAATGAGTGGAGTCGAATAACTGGAGAGTAAAAGAAACTTTTAGGTGATTATATGAAAGGAAACATTTCGCTCGCGCTTCGCGCTCGCATTTGCATGAGTGAGATAATAATCTACTCAAGAAGATAACATGATGTTTAGAATATTCTGGTTTCAGGTCAATTTGATTATATTCTGTAAGCGATTCGATATTACGTGCTGAATATAAAAAAAAATCAATTCCTGCTATTATGAATTCCCATAATGTATTGTTTGTACTTTTTTCAGGTCGCTATATAGACTTGTAATATATCAAATCATTTCAGTGCTTTAGTTCACATTAATCGTTTAGTTAGATAGGCATCCTCTTCATGATTACGCAATGTGCTTATAGACTGTCGCGTTTTAGGTCCAAATCACAAAAAGGTTCAGCTCGCGCTCGCATTAATTGTTAATTGAGATGAATACCTCGTTCTTAATCAAAACCTGCCCAGAGGTATAAAATTAGAGACAATGGATAACTAGTCTATCCTGGATCGCTAACATTTTACAACCCACCTTCCCCTGGTCAGGAATATCATGGCTCCAACTAATGATTCCATGACCCAATACTCGGTATATGCCGATAAACAAACCTTCATCAAAGTTAAGAGTATTCATTTTTACATATACAACAAATGGAATGCATCTGGCAGTAACGCCTGCATTACGCGATTCAAATAGCAGCAGTGATGACTTTGAAAACAACTTAAGATGTATAATTACTTCACAAAAACACCATTCATGTGACAATATTAGCTACTAGTTTCATTGACCCTAAGTTACAATAATGATAATAATAATAGTAATAATACATAAAAATTTATAAAGCGCTTATTACGAGTGTTTCTTAGCGCACTGTGTAAAAAAAATGTTAAGGGAAAACGACACAGTTAATGCAATTAATAATAATAACCAACACTATGATAATCAAAAGTAAAAAGGACATTTCAAAAACTTCAAAAATATAAGAATAAAAAGTTATGACATTTCAAAAACTTAACCTTGGTTAAGATTTCAATGTTGACGACGCCGCTGCCGTCTCCGCCCCCGTCAAAAAGGAGCGCCAATAACACGTATAATCTCGATCATTTATTATGCAGGCGAGGCAACAAGCCGAATTAACGCGTATAGCCGATGGTTCAGATGATGCCAGAAAAATAACAAATATAGCACATAGAAATTAAGCATGTAAATAGCTGTTCCCTGAATGAGATTCTCGATCAATGTATTGAATATAAAATTTTAAGCCCCCTATAAAATTGAAAGATGAATTGTATCTACATTTATATATAAAAATGGTTGTATTGTCTGATCGTTTATTTCATCATATTCATAAGCCTTCACATTTATACAAACCTATATAGTTTGTTGTTTTATATTTTGTGCAATATTGCGTATTCGCGTTTTTGATAGATATAGCTTTGGGATAAAGAACTTTCAAGTACTGTAAGCACATTTGGTGAAAAGTTTTAATATATCATTCACATTATGTAATTCGTGTATGGGTGTTCAAATAGTGAATATTTTGAGTCTTTGAGAAGTACTTATAGAAATTACGAAAGAATATAAATCATTCATTAAAGTCTCGTATTGATAAGGCATTAATCATCATTACCAGGTACCTCGGAGGGGACTTTAAGCCGTCGGTTCTCTAGTTGCTTGTTTACAAGCATTCCGGTAAAAAAATCATCAAAATTTGTCGTTTGTACATTTTATACTATATACAGGGTGTTTCTAAAAAGAGGTAACCGAAGTTCAAAGGTCAGCTGTATCCAAAGTACAAAATGAATTCTTGTGATTTTTATTTTATATTATTGAGTAACTCATTAACTTTAATTTGACACCTTCCTTGCATCACAATTGTCAAGGGGTAAAGAGTTATATTCCATCGAATGCAAAGGGTGCAAAACCCACTTTTTCCACTTTTTATAATTTTTAATGTACACGCATGGAGCTATTAATAGCTCTATCTTATAATGGTACACGCATGAAAATTACTTTGTTGTAAGCTTTTTGTTTCATCAGAGTTTTGCCTTCACAATTTCAGTAAAATCATATCCCCTCTGTTAACTTTTGTGAGTTTCTGACATTTATATATTATCTGACTAGCTTCAATCCCTGTTGAACACGTCATTTGCCCCTAACTTTTGCACCAACACCTCCAACGTTTTCACAGTACCTCACATTTGAGGCTGCATGTCTTGAATTGCTCTCCTAAGTACCATTGCAGGGTTGTGATGAAGAAAATTTATCATAATTATGGTAAATACGTGCCTGCAAGTTACCAAGGATGTGCTGAGCCATGATTGCAGCTACAATTGTGTAACATTTACTTTTAAAAAAAATTATGAGAAGGGTAAAATTTCTTTGAAATTTGCAGGGGAAAAAATCTGATGAATCCAAAACCTTACAACAAAGTTGGTTTCGTGCTTGTACATTAAAACTAAAAGAGTGGGAAAAGTGGGTGTTGTATCCTTCGCCTTTGATGGACCAAAACTATGTATCCCGTGAGAATATTGTGACGCAAGGAAGGTATCAAATTTAAGTTGATGAGTTACTCAGTCATGTATAATAGACATCACAAGAATAAATGATGTATTATTGATATAGCTGATCTTTGAACTTCGGTTACCTTTTTTTAGAAACACCCTCTATATATATAATAATAATAATAATAACGTTTTATTTACCCAGGGTAGCCACTTTTGTTAGGAAACTGCTCTACCAGCGAGCCCTGCATAACATATGGTATCATTACCCTTCTCCAATGTACATGCTGAGCGCCTAGCAGGAAAGTAGAAGGTCCCAATTTTATGAGTCTTTGGTATGATTCGGCCGAGGTTCGAACCCACGACCTCCCGTTCATAGGGCGGACGCTCTACCACTGAGTCATTATAAATAAATTACGTAATATACCAATGTCATTAATTGGGCATCACATTATATCAAGCATTCGTGCAATCGTCAAGTCTATTATTGAATAAAATGCACATGAATCGATCATCAAAGTTTTTGTCTTCTTCTTCCATCACATTCCTGTCATAGAGTATTGTCTTATCCGTGGATACCATAGTTACGTTATCTTTTCTTAATTCTTTTGGCCGTGGGGGCCGTTTCATAAAGCTGTTCGTAAGTTAAGAGCGACTATATTACGACTGGTGAACCTTTCTCACGCGCTAAACCATCGCAAATGGTGTTATAGCATTTACCGAAAGAAAGGATCACCAGTCGTTCTTAAAGTCGCTCTTATCCTACGAACAGCTTTATGAAACACCCACCTGTTTTTGTTTCCAGAAGACTGAAATCATTGAATTTCTTTTCTTTTTTATTTGATTGCCATTCATTCGGCGGATATGAATATTGTGCGAGTCCCGTGCGAGTCATATGCAAACGGATGTAGACGAGGGTGGAGGGAGTGCGTCTTTGTGTCAAGTGTATTTCACATGCAATTTGTTAAAATTAAATCGGTAGATTTCCAGTACATAATAACACTAAACGAACTTTAATGCAGTACTAATCCATTCATTTTTTTTACTCAACTAAACAAACAAAATTCATCTTGTCCAATCTAAACAATGAAGAGTTAGAATTTGGTCTGGATTCAATGTAATTTTAAAAACAGATAAATATATACACCCCTACTGTCTCTCCACCACGCACATAACGTAGTCTGCTGTACAAACCCTTCACTAATCATGGGTCTAAATGTGTAGCCTACCCATGCCTTGTGTACTGAACCCGGGTACTGAATTAGGTCCTCTCGCTCTGCACGGCTGAATTGAAACAGCAAGTTTTGTGTGTGCTAGTCTTTCCATGGAGACACACTCAAAGGTTCAATCAGAGTCTGTGCCTGCGGAATACACATAACGCTGATCTTCCATATTAGCATGATTGATATTGATGATACAATATACAGATGAATGATTCGTAAGCTACAGATGTCATATCGGCTTAGCTGGCGCTCTTGCGGCGGATACTCCAAGTTAAAATTCGAAGTGAGACTACACCTCACGATCAAAGGTTCTATTGACTATTCAGGACGGAGTAAAGACGGTAATTAACATCACAATACCAAGAAGTCCAAGCAGAGCACATTGTCAACTTACTGAGCATCTTTATCTATTGTATTGCCCGATGCGATGTTGAGCTCGTGTGAGCTGAACGACCATTGCTGTTGGCTGTATGTGAACGGGACGTTTCGCACTCAATTAACCGGTAACATCCCTAACGATCCAACTTCCTGAAAGGTAAGGAAATGAACAATTATTTATATTTAGCCTTGCAGTATATAGTTCATCATATGGTTCAGTCAACGTGAGTACCATGTACTTCGATCAGTAGGTCCATGCTTCGATGGAAACAGTTGTCCTTCGGCATTCCTCGCATTGCTTCATTCATTTCAAAAAATCATGGGATGTATTTCATCTGCAGCTGTATGAGCATGATTTTTAAGATCGTGTTACTTTTGGGGGGTTTCTGAGCTGGCGCCTTTCAGTTAAAGGATATCTTAGCAGATTAGAAAACTGACCAACATTGATAAACAGGTAGGTTGTATGTTAATTTAGTCTAATTAGTCTTTACCAATTGTGTAATACCAGCAGGGGACGATGACCACGAGATTGTGCGTCATTATTGATTTTGTCTTACTTTTTTTCTCCAAATGTCAGAAAAAATAAAGAATATCACTTTTCTGGCATTAGGGCCGAGTTGATACTAAGTCAAAGTTGTCTTACATAACTGTAAAAAGATTTAGTCTTATTTTTCTCTTTTAACTGTTGAACAATAATGTACTGAAGAATACATAAAACAAATCATTGTTTTCTTTATTACATCTTTATCCACTATAGGCAGCAATGGGTGAATATTTGGAGAAAAAAAATTAAGGAAAAGAATCCAAGATGATATTATAGCTGTTAACAAGAAAGAATCCACAGGCGATTAATTCACAGGCTGATTCAGAGGGTCCAAGGTGCCACCCCCTATTGACATTATTTGTAATGAATAAGGCCCTTTGCACGACATGACATGACAATGGCCATTCTGGAGATCAATTATCATGTTCCACGTCAGATGCTATTTTTTTTTTTCATGGACCCCTACGAAAAACAGCATGTGCTGATAGGGTGTTCCATCCCACAAGTGGTAAATAAATAAAAAAAAACGACTGTATCACTGATAAACCAAAATAAACTCTTTTACATATATAACAAAGTCCTTGTTGAACATTACAAAAAAAGTACCCTGTTGTACCTCCTATAGTGTTGACAACTATATGATTTTGTCAATGGACTGGGAGACTTCTTTGAACAAAGCTAGTAAATTCACTGTGATATTGACGGGGATATTGAATCACTGCAAATGAAGAGATTAGTACTGATAATTTGCAAGAGTACATGTACTCCCGGCATGTACTGTCCGACTTCCAACTAATACTTGCAAACTTCAGATCACTATCACAGAATGATGTTTGGAAGATTGTTTTGAATCTCAGCAAAGATTCATGTTCCCTCGATCACATGCCAGCGAAATTGGTCGTTGAATGTCTGGGTACTACCTGCCTTACGAAAATAATAAAGCTGCCATTACCCGATTGCAAACGTTACTCGGGTTGGAAACTAGCCTGTGCCAAAGAATCATTCATGTAACTTGGAAATGAACTTCACTAACAGCATGTGTCACAATGTCCTTGTGTTAACTGAAGGGGCAGTCACTGCTAATTAGGAACACCTCCATTGTAACAATCTCTTCCCAATCGGCTTTATAGTAAATTATCATAGTACACAAACCGCGTTATTAAAAGTTCAGAGTGCTTTACTATTGGCTAGGAACCAACAGAAAGCTACCTCCTTCATACTCTAATAATTATTATACTTGCTTATATAGCGCCTATTACTTTGTCAGAAGTCTCTAAGCACTCTACAGTATATGCAGCATAATTACCCTGGCTTTATAGCAGTGCAGCTGTTACGCGTGCTGCGTTTCAAGGAATAAATTCCTGCCATGTACCCATTTACCTCACCTGGGTTGAGTGCAGCACATTGTGGATCAATTTCTTGCTGAAGGAAATTACGTCATGGTTGGGATTTGAACCCACGACCCTCTGTTTCAGAGTCTGGAGACTAATCCACCTGGCCACAACCATTGGCGGCGGAAGCCAAAAATTTTAGGAGGGGACAACCAAAAAATTTTTGACAAGCAAAAAAAAAAAAGGTTCTCAGCCCAAAAAATTTAGGGGGGTCGTAGGAAAATAAATTGACAAGCAAAAAAAGATCATCAACAACAAATTTAGGGGGGACACGTCCCCCCCGCTTCCGCCGCCTATGGCCACAACGCTCCACTAGACGATAGATTCTACTAGGATCCATGCATGCTTAGACCAATAAGTACTGCGTTCGACACGGTTGACCACGGTATACTTGCTAAAATATTAGAATCTGATTTGGGGATATTAGATTCTGTTTTATGTTGGTTGCAGTCTTACCTGGGCAGCAAAATATATCAATTGGTGACATTATCTTGAAACAAGAAACTTGACGTTTATATTCCTTTCAGGGACCCATGATTAAAACTTATTCCATAAAAAACTGGATTTTTTGCCAGAGTTTTTTAATTTATAAGTTTCAATGGCATAATTTTGTTTGCCAGAGTTTTTTTTATAGCAGAATTTTTATGCAACGGGTCCAATGTGTGATTCCTTCAGCACTCGAGCCAGGTGAGATGAACGGGCCGGTACCCGGTATGATTAATTCTTTTACCGCCTATTAAAGGAAACCAAACCCCAAGAAGAGAAGCAATCTTACTGCAGAGAGTAAAATGAGAGGAACAAATGAAAAAGTTTCATCAAAATTGGTTATGAAATAAGCAAGTTTATTTATAAAGTCTTGTATGGGGATCCTCAAATTGGCAAATGTCCTTCAAAATGGCTGATTTTGTGGACTACTCTCCATTTGTTTTGTACACAAATTTTCAGATTTTCCCCTTTATTTTACATAATATTTCACATTATCTCCTCCTGACCTTGACATTATGTGGTGTGAATTATGTTTTCTCATGACATATGTCGTGCTCAGAAGGAGGCAAGATGCAATTTGAAAGATAATAAGGAAAATCTGAAAAATTGTGTATAAAACAAATGGAGAGTTGTCCACAAAATCAGCCATTTTGAAGCACGTTTGCCAATTTGAGGATCCCCATAGAAAGTACAACAAGAGTTTTCAAACTCCCATAACTTGCTTATTTCATAACCGATTTTGATGAAACTTGTTTTAAATTGTTCCTCTCATTTTACTCTTTGCTATAAGATTGCTTCTCTTCTTTGGTTTTGGTTCCCTTTAATATGGCGGCTCAGCTACAGCCGGGATAATGATATGAGTATCAACAGTAGCGGACCGTGACCCGGAGTAGACAAAGCATTGGGGGGCACTGCATTGTTTGTGAACAACGCTGTGCCCCCCCCCCCCCAATGCTTTGTCTCCTCCGGGTCACGGTCCGCCACTGAGTATCAATTCAATCTTTATTTCGCAAAATAGGATAAAAATACAAAGAAATATCAAATGAGATTAGATAATACAATACATTGCGTGGCTTTCCATGAAGGTTATCAGAAACCTGTAAGGCTGGATCGCCAAAACATAGTAAAAAGACAACAATATTAATAAAAAAAATATCAGAGCGCAGGTCCATGAGTACATTGTATATGCACATAGTAACTTTGCTATATAAGTGGACATATTATTACTATTATTTTCAAAACTTATTAGCTACCGCTGCATGCTCGCATTTCATTATAGTTAGATAGATATACCTCTATATGATCTAACAAACTACCCAAAATCACCCTTTCATGACGGTTAATGAATGTCGATTAATGGTTAAAAATAACCCATGCATTCTATTCATAATTACAAAAGTGCTTAAAATCATCAGTTCTCACTTCTCAGACCTTATCACCAAATGTCACGCTCTCATTGGGCCTATTAGATTGAGGTGATATATTTTTCATGAATTCCTAGTCATATTTCTACAATCTAAAAAATATTGGGTAAAAGTGCTTCATGAGGAAAATTATGTGTCCAAACTCCAACCAACATTGGGCATTACTTTGGGGCATTTTTATTTATCCAGTGTGATGATAATTTTGCCAATTCTAAAGTAAATACTACTTATATTTCATACTTCACGCATTGGTGTAATACATATACTGCCACAAATTGATTGGACTTATACTGTCTTTGAATACACTAGGTTCATTATTCTTTAAGTTATTCAGGAAACACCAATATGATCATTAGACCAAAAATTAAAGAAAGGGTTGATATTCCGAACATTTTGTGAGATTATTCCGAAGGCTTGTTAACCCATATTATGGTTAATACGGTTTGTTAGTCCGAACAATAGAATACAGGTTCGTCAGTACAAAAATAGGAAAATTTCGCAATGCAGAACGCTTACACGAATATAAAAAAAATGCATTATCAATTTCCGTTCATGACAAAAAGCAACCAATAACACTTCGTCAAAAGTTATTAAATCAAAACAGCAATTTCGTCCTGGACTAACGACCTATCTGCAATTTTTTGTCAGCTCCGAAACTTACGTCGAGACAGCTATTCCGATTCACCATTTTTCAAGAAATATTGACGGGCATTTTCAACAATTTTATACATCTATGTTGAAAGCGTTTGTGTCCCGAAGAGAATACTCGCTATGATAGCTGCAATGTACTACATGAACCTTACCTCAGCTTCGTAATCATGGAGATAGCGAACCTTATATCCTTTTTTATGAACCAACCTTTTTGAAGACATAACTTCATTTCATTTTCGGATAAACAAATTTTCGGGGACTTTACTGAAGTATAAAAGTGAGATTTGTGGCACGCGCATGTACATGTAGAATAGGTGTGACCTACCAAGTATTCTTCACATCCATGCATGCTGTCAATTAGTGATATATTTTAATGCAATAAATCTAAATGATGTCAATATACGCTTTTAATGATGAGTAAATTGTGTTTGTATATTAGATCAAACCAATAGCCATTTGGTTGAATGGATTGGAGACCAATTACCAATTGGTTTCAATTGGGACAAACGGCTAATTGGTTTCAATATGGGTACACATTGTTTCACTTTCCATGTACATTGTATTCAATTGGTATTCATTTGGATAGTCAATGGGTATTCAATTTGAATTTGTCCTGGGATATAGGCTATCTATGCATATTCGGTGATCCTTGAACTAACTCAAGCTGTTGCTTTGTAGAAAAGTCGGGAACAAACCTTTTTTGTGTGGAAAAACTGTCGAAAAGTGTGAGCTGTTCCGGAGCTGTAGCTCCTTTTTTTCCCGCCATGTCGAAATCGGGCTGCAGCCTTGCGACCTACTTGAGCGCAATGCAGAGCTACTCGGCCATTGATGGCGTGCAGGTATCCCATGAGCAGGAGAATGCCTTTGAGAGAAGCGCAAAAGTTTTGAAAATGGATTTAGCAGTTTAGGTTGTTCTGTTTCTCTCTTTTCATCTGTGCGCCTTGTATTGAGCATTTGGCGCCTTAGTAATCACATTTATTATTAGCAAAAAAAAGCAAATTAAGGCAAAGAAAATGGAAAACAGAGTAAACAAACGAAACTTTAAAAGGGAGTAGACTAAAAAGAGAGAAAACAGACCAAAACAGTTTTGCAATATATTATTTATGACATAATAACATCAAAGCCTTTATTTAAAGCAAACATATAACATTCCTGTACAATCCAGGAAGCGAAAGAAACTGTAAAATTTGAAGAAATCATAATTTGGACGAAGGTAAGAAATCATATGCAAGCCAATTAATAATTGGTTTGCATGCTTGAAGGATAGTGTATAACATCAATGGATGCTGAATACATTCCATAAAAAAGGGGGGAACCCCGCTTTCGTGTTTATTTTGGAATTCATTTTGTGCAATATATTGTTCACATGCATGCCTTCTCTTCAGGATAACCTCAAATAATCACCTCTTACGATCCTCTTTTACGATGCAAGCTAATGTACTGTGTTCACAACACACCGACAATTTAAAGGACAAGTCCACCCCAACAAAAAATTGATTTGAATTGATTTCTCGTCATTGTCATGTAAAATGAAGTTTCATTCCTCCCTAAGCACGTGGAATTCCATTATTTTTACATTTTGTGCTTCAGGGAAGGAGGTCTATTGTCAAATTCGTAAAAATTGAAATATTGTATAATTCAAACAATAAAAAACAAAAGAAATAGTGAGTGAGTGACATCATCAACTCTCTCATTTGGATGTAACTGGCTCGTTCATATAACTATTTTGTTGAAAATAAGCGAAACTTTGAAATGTCGTAACTTTCTTACTTTACATCCGATTTTGATGAAAATTTTCAGCATTCTGCTTGTCTGATTTTTCTCTATTGATTCAAATCAAAATTTTTCTGAGGTGGACTTGACCTTTAAAGTTAAAAGGTCAAGTCTACCCCCAAAATCTCCGTTCTGTGGAATGGGGGCCTTAAAAAAACATATATTGTATATCTATCATAGAGCACTTTGCAATAATGATTGAAATAAAAATGATATAAAACAAGCATTACACTGAAATTCTAACGAAAAATCGGAGGTAGGAATGGGAGCATTTCACGAAAGGACTTGTCGGACATTTTATCCGACAAGTCCCAATTCATCCGAGAGTTACCATAGTAACACTGGGTTTAAAAGCCAATCAAAATCAAGGAAAGTTGTCAGATTTAAAAACTTGTGAAACAACAGAAGTTGATGAAAACGCTCTTCTGATAAAAGAGACATTTTTAACTTTAGCTCATTTTCACAAAATATGATTTACATTATTGCCGGTATTCAAAATGTAGGAGATGATGATGTCTCACACACGCCTTACATTTTTATTTCATTCTTTAAAAAATATCAAATGATTTCATTATTTTCCTCAAATAACGTAAAAATTGGTTTGATTCTTTATAAAACATGTTATGTCATTATTGTTGTTGATCAGTGGGTATCTTCTTTATTTCCAAGGGTATAAAGATTGAAAATATTAGAAATGTCATACAAAACAGTAAGCATGGTCAGTGTGTTACACCATTGGCCCCTCATCTGAATGCATGGAGATGGAGATGAAATGTGGAAAAGGTGATTTTTTTGTGCATGAATTGAATCTTATTATGGCCCTGGGAAACGGGGATGCTGGGGATAGACACCCCAAGATTTTCCTTGGGGGTGCTGCGTGTGTTATTCTCCAAGGGCAGCACCCCCTGGAAATGTGGTATGTAATTATGAAAAGTGGCAAAAATGTAACTAAAATAACCTACACTTTGGTTTAGTGAAAACGCTTTCTTTTTGCTTGTCAATTTTTTTTCCTGGATCCTAATCAACTTCATTTTGTAGCGAAACCTTTTTTCTTGCTTGTCAAATTTAAACCAGCACCCCTCTGAAAACAGCTAATGAATAATCATTCACAGAAGAAAACACTAATGTGATAATAAAATATTCCATTGACCCACAATGACCTTTGACCATGATCACGTGACCCAAGACATGCGCAAAACAATCATTTATACTTGATTACCCTTATATGTCGATGTTTCATGAGCGAGATCCTTAAACTTTCTCAGTTATGATGCCTATTCAACACATCTCCCAACACGACCAGAGTTCATTGACCTTTAAATGATCTTTGATCTTGGCCATGTTCCTGAAAATCGCACATGATATTCAGGGATACCTGCATGCTCTTATGTTCAACTTTTTTTTAACTAGATGCATAAACCTTTATAAAATTATGATGGCAATTCCTCAAATAACCCCAATATGGCCAAAGTTCGGTTACCCTAAGTGACCTTTAGCCTTAATCATGTGACCTGAAAGTCTGAAACTCACGCAGGATCTGCAGTTTTACACGATTATATTTATGTCTAAGTTTTATGAACTATAGGTCCATACTGTCAAAGTTATTACAACATTTCAAAAGCTTAACCTTGGTTATTATATGATTTCTATATTGATTTCACCAACATGGTCAAAGTTCATTGACCCTAAATGACCATTGACCTTGGTCATATGACCTGAAACTCAGGCAGGATGTTCAATACTAGTAATACTTTATTACCCTTATGTTCCAGTTTCATTACTAGGTCTATATACTTTCTAAGTTAGGATGACATTTCATAAACTTAACCTTGGTTAAGATTTCAATGTTGACGCCGTCGCCGCCGCCGTCGGAAAGCGACGCCTATAGTCTCGCTCTATAATATGCAGACGAGAAAAAAAATGTTCTCGTGGCCCTGTGCTGGTAACTGCCTTGTTTATGAAAGAATTCGCATTACATTCTAAGCAAATAGTTTACAATCTAGTGAATATTCATTATACACAAATGAATCGATGGTTAAAAAAAAATTACTCACATGATCATTCATGTTCTAGGCCATATTCATGATACAGTTGAATCAATGTTTTATCAAGGTCATGCTCACTGCCTTTGATTTACTATAATTGAACATTTCTGATGAATATCGAATTTAGTAAGATTTTTTTAAGGATAGTAATACCTTTCGACATGTTTATCAAGTCTCTAAGTTAATGTATCGTTTAATTTCTTTGAAGATATTTTGGCACTCGGTACTGATTGTGGTTACTCAAGTTATCTTTGAAACCTTTTTCTTTAATTATGATAGGTGTATCTGAGATTCAATTTTATACATTCAGTTCACATTATCTGGCAAAATATTTTCTCAGATAACGTTACTCATATTGAAGTTTGTTGGGAATTTTGCTTATACATGTAGAACAGGGAGGGTTCTGAGAAACAAGTGAAAACTTATCTTGGTATGTTTCTCAGGACTTTCTTGATAAACTACATGTAATTTTAAAACTAAAATCAGAAGTACAGATATTTTGAATGAGAAACTTGTTTCTGATTCTTGGCCGTACGCAGCAGCCCCCCCCCCCCTCCCAAATTTTGAAAACTTGCATTCTTTACTGAAAGTTTTCACAAAATTCACCAAAAGTTTGCATAAAATCCTTAAATTTCATTTTAGAAAATGCAAAAGCTCCCCAGCGACACGCTCGGTCGCTTCTTTCTCTCGCTTTCGATTTTTTTTCGAAAAAGTTAAGGCGTCCGCCCCCCTCCCCCGAAAAAAATTGCGTGAGTACATGTTCTGATCGATTGCGTAATACCGTTGCACATTGTGCCGAATTCGGACTGACTAGACTCAGGACCACTTACTTGATGCACGATGAATAAATATGAATTTTATCCACAACGGAGACTCTCCTGTGCATTGAATTTTAATGGTTTGTCTTTCGATGAACATGAGCCGATATAAATTTGTGCTTATGGTTCGTTATTTTCAATCTCGTTCACATTCATGGAATTTCAGAAGCACTTGATTTCATTATCTTAGGATTTTTTTCGATAATGGCTTTGCTAACATTGTGAGAGCTCGAGTGAATAACATAATCAATTTTCATCGGGATCACACTACAGCAAGGGCGGAGGTTGCTTTGAGCATGGGGAGGTGCACGTCCTGGGGAGGTAATAAAGTGGTATGGGGGGTGCACATCTTCGGAAGGTGGAACACTAAATTTGGAAAATCAGCTGTTGAAAGCAGAAGGGGTGCAAATTTCGTCTTTTCTGGGGTGAACTTGACCTTTTAAATATAATGAAACAGCTCAAAACAGGAAGTGGGGAGATCAGGGTATCCAAAATAGTTTATCGGGGTTGTATTATTACACCCCCTGGTTCAATTGAACAAAATGACCCCCACCTTCGATCGTTTTCTTCACCGCGGACTCCCCTTTAGTATAAAGGGAGATAGAAGAGGACAAAAGATATTCGTCTCAACTCCATTATACCCTATATTCTGTTTAATACTCAGTGGCCCGTATTCTTAACTCAGGTTTTTGTCTGGTTTAAAGTTGTAGTATAGAGAGCCATTAGGGGCACAAATCCTTAACAGTAGGCCTTTACACATGCAATTTAATAATTCGTTGGCACTCAAATTGTTCATAATTTTCTGGGAATGATAACTGAAGGATTTATCTTCATTATGAAAGCAAAAGGAAACAAAATAGTACACATAAGAAATATACAATATAAACAGAATTTTTAAATTTTTCTGCTCCCATAATTTTAGCACAGAGTTATACCGTGGTCTAAGTTAAACCTAACTTCAGAATACGGGCCAATTAAGGAAAATATGTCGCTTTTATGCCCTCTTGTCCCCTGCAGAGGTATGAGGTATTTTTTATTGTAATAACCACACCATGCAGCTGCACAAAGGTTCGCGTTTAATGAAAAAAATATATAATAACAAATTTAATGCACAATTTCTATAACAAATTTGCTGTACCATGTAGCGGATCACGTTGAAGGATTTCAATTGCTTCTAACTCTTATTCATTGCATGATTGTTATACATAACAGTTGAACTGTAAACTGTGTTACGAAGACTTAAGCAATAAAGTGTCGGGTTTTCTCTGCTTACTAGTACTTTTCTGGGGAGTTCAAGGAGAATTCTTTTTGCATTGAACCTACTTTTTTTTACTTCTTCATTGGATGAACGAAGTATAAGTGGCTTTGGCATATACCGTATTAACAGCTGGTTCCCTATATATCTTCCGTCCCTATATTTATCCATAATTATGTTTTACCACTGACTGAGAATACCTGTGACATGTTTGGCAACACATGATTGAGTATGACTGTACGACATGATTTCTGCCTGCTTGTTTCGAGCACAACACGCTTTATAAAATCTAAACTTTGTCGATTGATTTGACAAGTTTATTGATCGTAGTAGCTTACAGAATATTTGATGAGACAGCTCGATAACAATCATCATGATGATGTATCAGCTGAAACAGAAAAAAAAGGTTGTGAATGTAAATGGAATCTTTCATTTTGTAGTGCTGTAACATGAACATACAATGGACGAATCATGATGAAAATATAGAGCAATCGAGAGAAATTTGACATGTATTTTTTTCTCTTTGTCTTTTGTTGTATACACAGATAGTTCCTGATGAGTGTAGCGTGCATGAATCGTGCCCCTTAACCGTCCAAGCTTCCAGCTTATTGAAGCATACACATTCGGCGTTACCTACAGAAACCATTGCAGGCAAGGCATCCTTAATTACTTGAGACCTTCAAACGATCATAGCTTCATCTCATCAGTTGATATATTGATCTACATATGAAACCATAGCAACTGCTTTCTAATATGCAAATCATCCAAATGGTGAATCGAAGTGACTTTTTTTCAGCCGTGATATTGCCAAACATCATTGACCGCCCTATGTCATCTTGGTGTGTAGTTCGGTTTCCATTGCGCAAGACATGCAAGAGGAGAATGAGTGGATGAGGATTCTGTCTAGATTCTTAATTCAAGTTTCCATTGGACTGTGTGGTGTCATCCTTTTTCCAAGGCATCTAGTGCATCGTTTGGAACAAGGAAATTTGAATGCGTTAATGACATAGAGCATGTATTCAGTTACAGGAGAATGTAATACATACAAGCTACTATTAACACTGCAAGAGAAATTGGAAAGTTACAGCTCATTGAAATACTTTAGATTTGTGTTAAAGCGAACTTGTTTTTGTATATGTACTTCGAGATGGTAATAGTGTGGCTTAGGTAATAGAACCACATGAGAATTGAACTTCCGATTTCACCTTGGAATATGCATCTGACAAGCTCGAAGTAATGTATTACTTGAAGACCATCATTCCTTGAAGTCTCAAATAAGGAAGGTAATTAATCTGCATCGTTATATCCATTAACTGTTCAAAATGACTTACTGTTCATTTTACAAAAAATTGTTACTTCTTACTATCGCCTTCGGGTTGGGACAGTTCATTGTTTACATGAGCGGGGACGGGGGTGATTATCATCACCGAATTAACGATCGGATGAGAGAGAAAAAAGCTCGAGGTTTGAAACCCAATCCCATAGAAGTCAAATCCAAGAGGACATCACACTCGAGGACCTTTGTCAACCATAGTAGTAACAGCAATGAAATTGTGACTGTGACGCCATCACCGAAAGTACAGTTCGATGGATCATGGAATTCTTCATTTGTAGCTCCAATGTATCACAGGCACTACCAAGTTAATTGCTCTGCTATCGTGGCTGATAACCGACGAGCCATAGATGTAGCTAACCGTCTGATGGGGAAACAGAAGGGGTCGATAGCAGTGCCTTCAGATGACACTGTTTTGGGGTGGACAAAGGATTGCGAGGTATTTAAAAGAGAGCGACGCTATCCAGAGAAACCGCGATCTGTTGAGGAAGAGGAATATCCAGTCGCTTTTATTATAGTGACGCACAAGGAGTCGGCACAAGTGGAGCGATTGTTGCGCGCCATTTATCATCCTCAAAACGTTTACTGCATCCATCCCGACGTGAAGTCCCCACCTGCATATCAGGATGCAATTAGAGGTATGGCGTCTTGCTTTGACAATGTCTTCATCCCCTCCAGAGTTGAAGATGTTCAGTACGCAGGATTCACTCGCCTCCAAGCCGATGTCAATTGTATGTCGGATCTCCTGCAGCACAGGGTCCAATGGCGGTATGTCATCAACCTCTGTGCCCAAGACTTTCCGCTTAAGACAAATCTTGAGGTAGTGCGCCAATTGAAGGCATACAAAGACAAGAACGATATCAACGGCATTCTCCCACCGTCATACATCAAAGGCAGGACTAAGTCACACTTCATCGCTGCTAACGGCAAAATGGTAGCAACGCGGAAGCTAAAGACGCCACCTCCGCATAATCTTACCATCTACTTCGGCAACGCTTACTACGCAGCAAGTCGCCAATTCGTTGATTACGTAATACACAACCAAGTAGCTGTAGATCTTCTTCAGTGGTCAGAGGACACGTTCAGTCCAGATGAGCATTACTGGGTGACTCTCAACCGTAGTCCTGGTATTCCAGGAGGTTACGCCAACGCAACATGGGATGCAAATGTACGCTTTATGAAGTGGGGTGATGTACCCACGCATCCGGCTTGTAAAGGAAAGTACGTCCGCGCCCTCTGCGTTTTCGGAGTTGGCTATCTGAATTACTTGGTGAAGGTGACCCACCTGTATGCTAACAAGTTCTATTATTCATTCGATCCTGTTGTTCTTCAGTGCCTTGAAGAATTGTTAGACTTCAGGACTGCTCACCCAGAAGCGATTACTGACTTTGTACCGAACTTTCCAGTCACTGATATGGTATGGCAACTAAATTAGGCAACATTCACCTAGCTGGCGTATAAAGGACTACATTGTGGCTGGAATTCGATGTTAATAAGATTTTCCGGTCAACTTCCACCTAAGAACAGACAGAGTATGTTAATCCACATTTGGTTTTTACCTCTCATTTAACTGTGGGTGGCCAAACATCGATCCGTCTGTGTTTTGTTGTTGCACTTACTTACATGTATATACCTACGTTGGTCGAGGTTGTATGGTTCTTCGTCTATAATAAAATAAAAATTTATATTTCTTTCTATTTGGGGAGCCCATTACATTTAGATTAAGGATTTTAACATTAGTATTACAATGTTCCATTTTATAATTTTGTTTGCTCAACTGCTTAGTGCCGTTGTAAAAATTGGGTGTTACATGATCTCTTTAATGTGTCAGTTTAGGGGAAAGGGAGGCCCGTAGTGATTTGTGATCATTTCCTGTCTCATTCTTATTCTTCTGACAATCTTGCTCAGTTAAACCAGCAAGTAGTTAAGAGTGCAGCCAGTAAATGTTCTAGGGTCATGTGACAACCCAAGCTGCTCCACCTCGACGACGTGACATGGCTCTGGGAAGCGGGGGTCCATTGAATAAATATAAACGCAGCACCCTCAAGAATTCTGATAGAAGTTGACAAATTGATAAATGTTAGGAAAATAACCTTTTTTAGTGACACCCCCCCCCCAAAAAAAAGAGGGGGCTTCTCAAATACTTTTTGACCCAGAATAACCTGCATTTTGTAGTAAAACTCTTTTGTTCTTTTTTGCTTGACACATTTTCTTGGACCAAAATAACTTTCATTGTGTAGTGAAACCTTTTTTCTTTCTTTTTGCTGTCAAATTTAAATTAGCACCCCCATTCAAAAAATTGTTACCAGGGCCCTGCAATGCAAATAATCAAAAGTAGTCTCTATTTGTACTGGACTATTTAAAAGGTGGAAGCCAAGTAACGTATGGTATTGTAATTTTTCTCGCTCTAATACGTTAATGGAGTCATATTTTTCATTCGGTTAACATACTATTATTTGTTCACCTTAACTATGAAGGAAGAAAGGAACATTATTAATTCAGGATTTTGTTTGATCTATCTGATAAGGGTTAAAAAAAATGAATTTCCATTTTCATTTTGCTAGCGAAAACTCATTGATGTAGGTTTCCCAATTCAAGAATTGTGCCTTCTCTGGAACCCGGATGAGTACATACGAGATGTTGCAATGTTTCAAACTTTCTTTCCCAGATGCGATTCTTTATTCAATTTTATATTAAAATGATTTATCGCAATATCGCAATTGTATGTGACGATGTAAGAAATGTGGGCTATACAGGGCAAATATATTTCCAATATTATTGGTACATTTTGCTTTTGAACAATGTATTACATATGAAATAAAATATTAAAAAACAAAATCTCTACCCCCTAATTACTGATATATGAAGTAACAGTAGTCAAATTATTATTATATTAATGTTTGATTGGTCAATAACTGTGGAAGATGCAATACGATTAAATTATATTTTGGGGAATATTGCAATAATGGCGTATTAGAGAAACACAACTCTTACGTCATCATCGTAAAAATGATGGGATTTTTTTATTTTGTAATTTTGTTTCCTGATTTCAGTATTGACAATCATGCATTACCAGTTGATAATCATATTAGAAAATGTTCGAATATATTCATGTATGTATTTATGTGTGTGTTTTATTCATAAGATGTAGGAATATTAGTCCGTTCATGAAAATATGACAGGAATGTTTCTCAAAGTGACAATCGAATTTCTGATCATATCAAAATGAGAGTCATTATGCCATGCGGGGATGAGAACACTTCCAAAAGTCATGAATTAATTTTTTACAGAACATTAACTGAAATGTTATTATTCGTTTGTTTATTTTCTTATGTGATCACGCATGATGCAATTATCTCTTTTGTATTATTCTCTCCTATTGTGCCTTGACAGACAGAAGTGTGCATGTGCCCCTTTTTTACCAGGAAGATCAGTACATTTATGCGTCTTTCACTGCGACTCTCCCTGCATTCCCCCAATTTTCAATTTTTGTATATATTAAATTTCTTTATAAAAGGAATGGCTTACCGCCCTTTCACACTGTAAAAAATATCGTATTCTGAATGATGATTCCAGTGAAAAGGCTAATAATAAATTTTTAGCACGTGTGAAACCAAGAAGATGTCACCTCTAGAGGTGACATCTCCTAGGTGAAACCAAACTAGAATCGCGAACGCTTATCACAATCACGAATTCGAATTCTACTTTGGAGGTGAATTCCAGTTAAGTCTCACTCAAATTACGGTACTGTTACGATACTGCACCATATAACAATGAAAATTTAGTTTTTAATTTGATTTCATTTTTTTCATTACAGGAAATATAACAATCATAAAGTAACAAAACATGAATGAATATTGATCATACATCTCTTGAAGTGTCAGATGTGCAATCCAAAGTTATGATAGTATATCCAAATAAAATCCTATAGTTGGTTGGCGAAGATTCCTTAAATTAAAGTTCACAATGATGGCGATGGTGAAATTGATGTTGAAGCAAGATGAATAACAAGAGTCACTGTAGCTAGTTGAAATGTCTGTGAAGACGATGTTGATGATAACAGTCAATTTCAGCAATCCAGGGGTTGAAAAGCATTAATTAAAACAGGTTGATGATCTCGATGAGAACTGAGAATTCCTCTCTCAAAGTAACTGCAAACAGTTCATTGATGGCGTGCAAATAATTCCACAGAAGATAGATGTTGTATTCCAGTTGGAAATAAACTATGCTCTGACATAAAGTCTGGCGTGAAACTCTGAGTTCTGATATGATGTGATGATGTCCTTGAAGAAACTGCCAGCTTATATTATGCAAATTATTCACTATTCTGGAAGCTTCTAGTATGTCCACAAAAGGAACATTCTGCCAATTCCTAGCGCAGTATAATTTTAGAACATTCGTGAATGACCTCAGTGAAATTAACAATGTAAACAAAATAGCTTATACTATTGTCCTTTTCGCTGCAGGCTGGCTTTATTGTCTATCTTGGGACATTTCCAAAATAACAAAGATTATTCAGTACTCTTTATAATATGCATGCCTAACAAAACTTTACTGAGACTTTCTGGAATGTTCTTAATCATTTTATGCTATGAATATCCTTAAAGAGAAAATAACTAAATAAAATTAATGTAATTGCTCTTACAATTCTCCTTGTATAACAATACGATATTTTACGTGTGAAAGGCTTGACCTCCAAAACATGTTGTGGGCGGGTCTTACGTGTCCCTTCAAGCACTTACGTGGATAATACAATAATCATGCACTGGTTGTATCGATGCAGTGCTTTGATTAACAAATCACCAAGGACACATACCGCCTTCGCTCGGGAATTCGAATTCAAATCACAGTTTTCGAGAGAGCGTGTGAAAGGTCCGATGATTCTAAAGACGAATTGCAATCGTCAATACAATGATGATTCAAGTTTTCAGGGATTAACTTAGATCACACTTTCATGGAGTGCCATTTGTCAACTAATTCAGCAATTAGAAATTGTCTTATTGTGCTGCAAAAAATATTCAAAAAAATATTTGAGTCATGAAATGGAAAGAATATGAATACATATATCGATTTTTTAAAATTATTATTGGTACATTTTACTTGCCATGAATATATTTAAGAAATATTATGAAGCAAGCATTCCATAGAAGTGTGGTTTAAATTCCAGTTTAGACTAGGGTTAAACCTAGCTTTAATAATTGTCAGAATACCACCCAGGTTTTTAAATGGATTTTGCAATATCAAATAAAAAGATAAATTTTTCAGAAGAAAGCAACAAACGTGTATAGTCAAGGTCGAACTAGTCCATATAGTCAGCGTAGAGCACTTCCAACTTGATCCAGAAACAAATTTGGGAATTACTCATAATATATCATGACTTGAAAAATGTCAATTGTTTGCAATTGATTAATGTGCTCGCTTAAGTTCATCACTCCCAAATGTCCCACCGCGCCCGTAGATCCGTCACTATTCTGCCTGCGCGACCCTCGACAGCAGGAATGGTGGTGTTTAAGTCCCCCCCCCCCCTCTTCTTTTTAGGGAGCCCACGGGGAAGTTAAACCCCCTACCCTCCGACCCCGCTGAGATCCACCACTAATTTCAATCAAAATATTTTCTGTTCTTGTTGAATACCTTTCCTTAAAAAAAATCAAACAAGATATCTTTATCATTTTTCTAATATTTAATCACTGGCGGATCCAGGGGGAGGGGGCACGTGCACCCCCCCCCCTTGAGAGCCACAATGAGTTTTTAATGTAAATATTGATTTTTATATCGAAGTGTGCACCCTTTTTGAAAGTGAAGGACCTTTTAAATACATATGTATATATATATTCGTGAAGGCACTCGTATCGTTCGTTGTCAACGAAATTGAAATAAAAGTTTTAATTCTCAACAAGCCTAATATTCTGTGAATGTTGTGATTTGTTACTATAGTAATTTCTTCTAACCTTTTTTTTAGAAAAGAAAGAAATCGCGTATATATGTACATATATATATATATATATACACACAAACAAATGATTTTTTTTAGAAAGCCGCATACTAGAAGTATTTTCAATAAATGGAGAAATGTTCTAATTGTGGAGTAGGGGAGAACGTGGTTATCACGATTTCATTAAAGAATTTCCTAGACGAAAACAAACTCTGAAGAGTCCTAGCGAGAACATCAGAAATCATGAATTACAAAATGACTACCGTAGAAATAAAAACCTTTTCCATACCAGGAAGCCGACCATACACTGCCCTGGAAAGCGGGGTTCTGGGCTTCTGGCGGTGCTAATCCCCCCCCCCCCCCGATTTTCCTGGGGAAGCTGTGTAACACCATAGGTTCGTATAAAATGTATAAATGGATTGAAAACTTTGGGGCTGCAATTTTTCCTGAACAATAGCTCCTTCGTTTTGGAGTGAAAACCTTTTTTTTTAAATTATTTGTCATTGTCAATTGTTTCTGAACCCTTCCCTTCATTTTGGAGTGAATAATAATATTCTTCTTAGTTATAGTAAATCAGCCCTAGACTGCCACAATACCGATGAATATATTTATATCATACAATGGATTAAATATTGATGAGCACATTATTAAAAACATGCATCGTAAATTTAATAGCAATCACTTTATTATTAAAAGTTTTTTTTTTCATCCCATTACATTGTCATGATCATTGTTTCAATGCGAAATTTAATTGATTGTTTTCAAAATAATTTGATAGGTAAAACGAACTCAATCTTTTTGTTTACATGCACTTCAAAAATGAAATGTTAAATATACAATTTAAAGGTTGGAGGAGTAAGAACCTTTTCTCAATGTTTCATTTACCACTTCAAATGGTTCGAACCAACACTCGAATTGTTTGATTCAGCTTTATGCAAGGTTGAATAGCAAAACAAGGTATTCAAGCTTGTCAGAGGGGCAATAAAGGTCTTCAAGCTCGTCTGGGGGGGGGCAAAAAAGGTATTTCCCTGCCCCCCCCGTATGTACGCTAGTGCTTTCAATTATTGTTGATTTTAGTTAACATGTCATTTACTTTAGAGTGTATGGTTGAAGCTCGGGATTGAAAGCTTATAACACGTCCATCGAAATGCAATAAGTATTTATTTGCAAATATATATATGTTTTGTTCTATATATATACATATTCAAAAAATAATTTCAATGTTTATTTCAGGTTTCAAAGGCAGACTGGGGTAGAATAATCCTCATCTAATTGCGCCATTGATTCGATGAAGGTAAATAAAACAAAACACATAGGAGACAATGATAGAAACAGGAGAAAATTTAGTACCGAAATAGAAGAATGGGGTGGCTGACAGAAGATATTATTTTGATGAATAAAAGTGGAAAATTGTATTTCAAACATAGACAATCATATCTTGTAAATGTAGAGAACAAGACACAATCAAATGAAGAAAGAGAGTGGTGAGGAAAATAACGCTAAATTGAGCAGAATTTTAGATTGAATGGTGTAGTATCCTAAAATTTTATCTATATCCATACGGAATAATCATTGAAATTAATTGTATACTCATCTTGTTCATATTAGTCATTTCATAACAAAACATTTTGGGGAAAACTTTTCACCCTGGAATTGAAATGAATTGTACGTGGTGATTGAGCTGCCAACTGATGTATGACTCCTTAACAAATAATGTGGCTTAGGCCTTGGGGTAACTACATATTTTTCTTTGAGAAAATATAATTGAGTACTATGATGAAAACATCGAAGCTTATCAAATAATGAATGGTGTTTCTGGCTAATGGACTTTGAGTTCTCAAACCCAGGATGCCTCACAGGAAAAGGTTGGTCAATGCTGTCTGAAAAAAAGACAAAATGAGTGGATATTTTGAGACAGTAGGACCAGTTGCGTACCTAGGATTTTCCACAGGGGGGGAGGCAAAACCGTCCTTTGAAAAAAAAAAGGTCTTCAATCGTATCAGAAAAAAAATGACAAGCAAAAAAAAGGGTCTTCAAGCTCGTCAGGGGGGGAATAGGTATTCAAGCTCTTCGGGGGGGGGGGGCAGGGATACGTCCTTTGCATGTTGTCACTCGTCAGGGGGGGGCAGACCCCCCCCCCCCCCATTAAAAGGCCACTGCTGGTACCCTTCTTCTTCTTTTGGTTTGAGTGGCGATTAGTCATATTTGACTATTGTCGCCATTTACTCTAAAAATCTCACTTCTCACATAATAAAATTATTACCAATAATAATGTATACATATGTAAAATATTTTTCATGTGCGTCCTTCTAATATAAAAAACGGATAATTATGGTATAGTTTGCCGTAACTCTAATCAAAATGGCAAACAAATCTTCACCAAAAACAAACCGCTAGCTTCAGCTCAGTTCCAACTAGTTGCGCTTGCCCTGTCCTTTCAAGATGCAATCATACCGGTCAGCACGGTACATTGTGCCGATTTTTCGGACGTAAATGCCTAGGTCACCCATGCATAGACGAGGGGGCGCTAGTGTACCTGTGCTTACAGAAGGGTTAAACATTAAAATAATTTTTCTTTTTTTTAACAACAACAACAAGGCGAAAACACTTGTGGGCTTTGTTAGTTATATGTGCAGAACATATTGCATATATCATATCATACATTATTATGTATATATATATTTTTTTCACATTAGACAATCATATCCTTTCATATTTCTTAATAAACAATACAATATAAAAAATAGTACATCACTCCTTACTAAAACGTTTCGTTCTTGAAACGAAACGTAAAAGTGCTTTCTGTATCCCTGGATCATCTTTTTTTAAATACTCCATTATTTGTCCAGGCTGTGATTCATTCAAATCTACAAGGAGCATTGATCTTTCAATTATATATTTTGGACAATGTAAAAGATAATGTCTGACAGTTTCTACCTCACGACATGTATCACAAAACCCTGTTTGATGGATCCCTAAACTAGTAGATCTTGGTTAAGACCAGCGACTCCAAAACGGAGACGATGGAGTACAGTTTCCTGTCGCCCTAGATTACATTTATATGTGGGTAACACTGATGGTTGCAACTCTTTCAGTCCATCTTTCTTGCCAAACTATCTTACAACTTTTTGAAATAAGTTGCATAATCTCTGATAATGTTATTTGATTATGAATTTCTATTTTGTTTGATAAAGCTTTTTTTGCGCAGGAGTCTGCTATTTCATTTCCTTTTATTCCACAGTGACCAGGGATCCACTCTAGGTATATATCTAAACCTTTATATTTGAGTCTTGTAGTAATAGTCAGAATTTATAATTCAATTATAAACAAATAGATGAAAATCATGGTGGTTCCAAAGGCAAAAATAAATAATAATATTCAAGAACCTGAATAATAAGCTAAAAGTCCCACTGATCTGCACTTAGGTGGAATGCGCGCACCATTTGGGAATCGAACACGGGTCCCCGGAATCCGAAACCCCGCTCTACCAATCTATCGCGCCTGGCCTGGTGAGGCTTAACTACATGTACAATAATTTCTTCTTCCCCACTACTTTTCTTTTTCTTTCTTTCTCTTTTTCTCCTCTTGACTCCGTCATGGGGGGGGGGGCAGCCGATTGGGTGCCCCCCGTAGTTCCTGCACTGCCTACGAAAAGTTTTGAGCGAAAAAAAACTATCATCAAAATACCATTCAAATGGACAATAGATGAAAAGTTATCAAGTTAGAAAACGCGGCGTACTTGGAAAATCTTGCCTTGAGTCTTGACAAATAATTATTGGAAGAAGGAAGTAGAAGTGAAATAGTGAAGCTACATGTCGGGTAGCCCCCTCACCCCCCCCCCCACCCCCTATGAATTTCATACTATGAAATGAATTTTCAATAATCGAGAAAAAAAAAGCAAATATCACGATATGATGTCAATCTAAATAATATTCAGCTCCTGAAAGGTCGACCACATCAAGTCTGAGCATTGGAATAGCAAACCGGGTGGTGTACGATTTGGGGGCGATGTTATATCAATCTGACATGCACTGAAGATGTGATGACCAGTACCGTACCGTTGTTTCTTTTTCGTGAACGACGTCACTGAACCTCGAAGTTCTGGGGTAAATACACATATCACTTCTATGATCTATCGAGCTTGATTCTTGTACAATCTCAATTAAGTTGATGGAGTTTTTGTCTCATTAGTTTGATGAATGGTTGTGAATCAAATTTGATTACCGGATTTACGTTTTTAACTGCAATTTGCATTTCGAAGTTTTTGTTAGTTACAAATAGAGTCTACAAACACAAAAGCGAACGAGTGGGACTTGCAATTTTGCATGAATAGTTTAGTATTAACCTACCTCACCTCCAACCCAGGCCAGGAAGCTCCTGCCCGCGAAGCGGCCCCATCGTACCCCATTTTACCCCATTTTGGAGAGCACATGTCCGCCTCGTATTTCATGGACGAGTCCTGGGCTCTGGCTCTAACGTTATTTTGAGACTTGCTATTTCTGTAAATGAAATGAAGGAGAGGGGGCATGTATGCATGTCTAACTTAGGCATGATGGGGCGAAGTTCGTGCAGGCTCCACTCCACTTCACTACCGCTACACTAAGCTGGCTTACTTCGAACCATCGGGCCTTCGCGTCGGGCCGCGTTATCGCGTAACCCGACCTTTCGTGAAAACAGCCCCTTTATCTACGAAAGGTCGGGTAAATCAGGTGGAAATTAACAGGAAAAATGTTATTTTTTGTAATGGTGGTCATTGACATAAGACTAATTCTTTACGTGAACATTTATGAAAAAGGTACCTTCAAATTACGAAGCATCGGGTAAAATCATTCTAAAACCATTTAAGACGTATAGGGGCGCCCTTATAGGGGGCAGGGAGAGGAGAAAAGGAGAGAGAGAGAGAGAGAAAAGAACAAGGCTGAACAAGGAATCTCATGATATACAACCTAGGTCAGCTATTTCAAAATGTTAAGGAATTAAAGGAAATTTCCCACAACACTATGACTTATCATGAATAAATTCCATTTTTCGACAATTTAGCTAAATTTAAACTGTACTCACCTCTAAACTTCTCAAGGCAAAGGCTGACTTTGTGCGGATTGAATGCTAGTTTTTATTCAAGCCGTTTTTCATCATATTTATTTGTTGTAGAAATGTGCGTGAAGGACGCGACCCTTCGTATATTTGCTGGCTAAATTTTACGAAGAGTCGGGTTAATGCACCCAACTATTCGAAGATTTAACGGGTATATTTCACAAATGGTAAACCCGACCTTTCGTAAATAAATGTGGCAGTTTTCACGAAAGGTCGGGTTACGCGATAACGCGGCCCGACGCGAAGGCCCGATGGTTCGAAGTAAGCCGCGTCCAGAGTACACTAAGCTCCACCTAGGCCTACCCGAACTTCGGGACGATGAACTAGATCGGATATTCCGAGTGACAAAGGTGGGATCAAAAATTGGTTTATTGTAAAAATTAAAGAAAAAAAATATTTTTAACGAGAAAGAAAAAAAGCTTACTTTCTTACTCTTCACCTGTATTTCACTCCATGTCAGTCTTCGGATTATCCTCAAAATTGGTGATTTTGGGCCAGTATCTTTTACCTCTCGTGTATTACGGCCAATTTCAAAACATCGCGTGCGATCAGTCGCGCCGATTGGTATTCTGAGAACAATTTTATTTACATTTTATGATTTATCTCTGTAAGACACACCTGAAGACCTATTTTTTAATCAATATCCAATCAGAAACACTCTTTTATAGCTCTCTCATTTCACTCAACCAATGGAAATCTATTCCGCCATGAGGTGCGGCAAAGGAGTGAGATTGCATAAATTTATTCAGTTGAATATACGCTTGTGTGTCTTTACAGAGATTTCTTTAAACAAAATTACAGTACTCTCTTTTTTTTTAATATCGCATCTTTTCAAGCATCATTTCAAAGACAATATTAGTTAAGAAAAGTCTTATGAAATATTTCCTGATTTTACAGGAATAACGTTAAGGTGTTGTTCTCAATGAATATATAATTTTTCTTAATTTTCATGTTGACAATTTATTCATATTGATGAAATCAACATCGCTGAGATAAAATAGCCCCTACCCTCTTTTAAGTTTATTTTATTTTTTCTTCAAAGTAATATGGGCGCAAGCATATCATCCGCGTTGCAAAGGTAAAATATGTGATTGGTAAGTCTACGCATGCACTGCTCTGTCGCGTATCATCTATAGATAAGCAAGATAAAATTGTGAATTTTATCTGAGAGGTAAAATGTCATCTCAGAATACCAATTTCATTTTAAGAGATGAAATAAAATATCTTAAAGATAAAATGACCTCAGAATATCACCCCTGGACTGGCAGGAGGTAGTGCCAAATTTGGGTTAGGTGCATGGGCCTACCAGAGGTCATGATTAAAAATTCAACATTCTGAGGTCAGTAACTGAGCACTCACACTACAGTGCGAGTCAGAAAAAATGTTACACTTTTTAAATTAAGTATTTTCAAGAAAATGTGGGATTCAGAGAGAATTTTTAGCATGTATGGATAGAGTACATGTAGATATTCCTTTGTCACTTGTTAAATTTTTTCATTGTTGTTGTTATGGTTGAGTGCACAACAGCCATTGTTAGAAAAGTGTCAAAACCCATTTGCGCCAAGTCAGGTGATTACAAACAATAAGCGTTAAGTTTATGCGTATGTTTTAGGCCCGTTTCGGGTACACGGGTACACGTGTACACGCACGGTCAAGTCAGTGCACCTGTACTAAATTCCATCACCGTGTACACGGTAGCATCTGCATAAAGCTTGCGTGGGACTGTAAAGTCAGTGAACAAGCTCACAGCCTCACATTAATTCTTAGTTCTCAGACACTGCACATGTTTTAATCACTAATATGTCAATATATTTCAATTAACCTAGAGTGAGTTTACTTCCAAAATCGCCGATTTAATCCACATTTATTCTGGAGACTCAAGTTTTTGTACCACACGAAATGGGTATGCTCCGGTCAGTGCAGGGCCCTAGTTAACACGTAACTGGAGACTCTCGAAAGCGTTCTTCAATCACTTTTAGAGCCAATTTGAGAATCACCAATTGCGACAGCGATCATTGCTCCAGTTACGTGTTATACGCTCATAAACATGTGCTACAAGCCTACAAACACACGCTCCTCAAATTGGCAATAAAATAATGAAAATCAATCGATAACTTCAGTTACACTTAATTCTGCAGCGATCTGTGCATGCATGTACGGTACAGTATGCAAAATGCGCATCCAACGAACGTCGGCGCTAACTAGGGCCCTGCACTGATTTACTTTTGCATTCTTTATTAATTTAATGCGCTGCTAAGCTGAGTAAACTTTTTAATTGCACCAATTTTTGTGGATTGATACTTCTAACTTCTCAGGTAAGCTTTAAAACCGTGACTTAGGCTACATGTAGGAAACACTGAAAAAATACCGTAACTCACTCTCACTCAGTGTTTACAACGTGTACACGACCGAAAAACACGCCGTGTACACGTGCATCAAAAATGGACTTTCAAACCGGGCCTAGTATGTTTATTATTAATCAAGAAAAATAAACAAAAGAACCAGTAAATCAATAAATCATCTTCACTTAAAAGTTCCTTTTCATTGTCATTTCGGCCACAACTTGGACAAAGCTTCCTGTTTTCAAGCTTCCATATGTTGCCCATTTCTCTTGATGCACTTCTGAGCTCGATGGAGCATTGCTGCCATGGCCCTGCGAAGTGTCTAAATCAAAATCAGTCGACAAATAAAGAAGAATTATATGTGATTGAAGTCAAAAGTGTACTTCACCCCACCTGCAGATCTGGACGACTTGCAGCAGCGCATCATCAGAGCAACATGTGGAAGATTGAACATGTTGAAGGCGGGAAGCTTTATCCAAATTGTGGCCAAAATAACAATGAAAAGGAACTTTTAAGTGAAGATAATTTATTGATTTACTGGTTCTTTTGTTTATTTTTCTTGATTAATAATAAACATACGCATAAACTTTAAACTCATTGTTTGTGTCAATGCTTTTGTCTCTGTTTCAGCAGGTACATGTAATCACCTGACTTGGCGCAAATGGGTTTTGACACTTTTTCAAACAATGGCCGTTGTTCACTCAACCATAACAACACTGAAACTAATTTTACCAAGTGACAAAGGAATATTTACTCTATCCATACATGCTAGAATTTTTCTCTGAATCTCACATTTTCTTGAAAAATACTTAATTTAAAAAGTGTAACATTTTTTCTGACTCACACTGTAGTGTGAGGTTAGCACTATTAGTATACTAACCTGGCACAGTGAACCGCCTTTGGCAGTGGATTTCTAACTAGTGGGTCATGCGTGCTGCGATCCCACTTCTGGCGTCCACAACACACAACTTCTATGGCTTGATTTTTCTGTGTGCAGTGGCATGTAATGAACCCTTGAGTCGTAACTGAGAAACCTAAGAATTCTTTTTACATAAGAATGAGGAAAGTAATGAATTAATAATGGATTAGGTAGATCTATTAGTAAAAGATATGCACCCAGTGTCCACAGCTTTGAGAATGGACTGGATAAGTATTGGAGATGTGAACCAGTGAAGTTCAAGTTAAACGCTGGCCCACCAGGACATGATCCGGTCAACCTAAAGAGGAGACAGAATTTGAAGCTGAATGCAGAGTCTTAAGACTGCATTCTTATACATCCATAAGTAAGACTTCCATATGTACCCCCCCCCCCAACTTAAAGTGAAATTGAAAATAAAAATATGGAGAAGGTTCAAAATGATATATCTAGCCCTAAATTAGAAGATATATGATGGGAGAGTGGGAATACCTACCGAAATATGGGTTTATGCTGTCAAATTTTTTTAGCAGGATCGAGTGCCGTGTAATTGCCCATAGACATCGGTTTATTTAGTCAGTAAAGGGTCTGAAAGCCTAGACTAGTCAAGGTAATTTAAGTCAAGGTATTGGCTCATAATTGTTAGAAAACCTCTTCCAGTATCAATGCTTCTCGCTGGCATAGCAGGAAATCTCGACTGCAGTTACAAGGTGAGTTTGAGTCCCAACTAAGGTAAATTTACTAGAAAATCAGAGAAACAAGAAGTGAATGAACTGGAAGTCTCAACAATCTTGTTATTTTAGTAGGGGGTACATCTGGAAGTCTTTCTGGTATAAAAAAGTTGATCTAAATTCTTTTCCAAGAGAAACTGATCAAACTTTAGTCGAGTTACGTTACAAGGGCACTGGCCACTGAACGAATTCCAGCAGGTCAAAATGAACAATATTTTTACTTAAGGTTACATAAGGTTCAGTCCTGGAGTCTGTATGCATGTCCAGCTCCTAATAATTTACAGTGACGTCTGAACTCAGAAGAATTGGCGCGGTTCGGGGATGGACCTTATAATCAAATTTAATTAAATTCTGCATTACGATACCAAAATTAATCTTTTCAAATTGTATGGTAAGGTCCCCTAACTGCACCGTTCCCACAAACTTTACACATGCAATACATAGAACTAAAAAATGTTCATTAAAAAATCTGACTTAAATAACGAATTTGGGCATTTCATGTGACTACCTCAAAATGCACCTTTTTGTTCAATCTGATGACTGGTCGAGGTTTTCCAAGAAAATCATATATTTCTCTCAAGCTTTCATGAGATTTTTGGCACACTTACACATAAGGAACATTACCAACTTAATTGTGATTAAACTCAAGTTATATTGTTAAGTGTGCACCTTGTATACAAGACCAAAAGTAAAAACTTTCCTCAGGGTGGAAGTTCAGAAGCCACTTATCAGAACAAGACTTTAACACATGAAGATCGTCGTGAAACAGAAGATCACGATTGTAAGTAATCTCACTAAGAATCTATAGACTGCAAAAAGGTACACATCACTCTTAACACAGTCATGTAAAGCGTTCACATACAAAACAAAGAGAATGGGACCCAAATAGTCCTGTAGCTCTTATTGTCCACCGAAGTGAATCCTGCCGAGTTGACATTGTCCGGCCCGGAACATTACGGGTCAGGTTTCACTTTGCATCCCTTGAACCCGGTAAATAACCCAGATGAATTGATAAGTTTTGAGGTGTCACCTGTCACCGCGACAAAAGTCATTAAACTATCTTTAACAAGCAATCCATCGACTTAGTGTGATGGTCGAGCGGACAAGGCCAAGCATCCCTACCTTGTTTTTATTCTTTCCCATTATGATTTTGATGGATGTGTTTGATCGTACCTATGAGTCATGGCGTTTGAAATAACCCCTTGCCTGTTACTGGTCTTTTGTTTGTTCATAATTTTTTTTAACCAATATCATTCAGGCACCCAGATTAAACACAAAAACATCTGAATAGTGGGCTTTGAATACAGACGGATCAAATTAAAAGAGGACATATCTAATCATTTTTGTGTGATTGTGTGCACACATTTGTCACCTATTTCAGGTTTCAATAAACAATTCTTGATCGGAACAGGACCTGGAGCATAAGGGAAGCAAATTATTGGTTGAAGCGAACATCGGATGTCATACTGCCAGTGATTTGGATCCATTGGCTGTGTCCATGATGTCTGCAATCTCACCAAAGAATGATGTAAAATACTAACTAAACAAGAATTAATCTCTTCTTGCTTCTTTTCATAGCATCTGACGTGGAACGTGGTAATTGATCTCCAGAATGGCCATTGTCATGTCATGGTTGCAAAGAGATTTCTGCAGTACACTTAGGCACATACGTAGATGTTAGAAGATAACATGGCTGCATCAGATGAAGAGTCACATCAACGATATCACCGAAATAGAAACGTGAAAGTCAACGGCAGGTATGACCAACCAATCAGACACTCTCGATCCCATTCCACGAGTGATCTCCCAGCCAAAGAGTTTCAGGAAAGGACGTTGAAATCATCCCTTTATGAGGAAACTGGAAGGGAAGAAGTGGATGATGCGCTTTACTCAGAAGTGAGCTCGATGGACAGTAATTTCTCCTGCGCGTGCTGCTATGAGCTCATGGTGCAACCCACCACCTTGAACTGTGGACATAGCTTCTGTCGGCTGTGCTTAGCCAGATGGTGGAAAACATCACAGAAGATGACGTGTCCAGAGTGCAGGCAACCTTGGACTGGATTTCCTCATATCAACATCATCATCAGGTACAGTCTTTTGTTGAACCTACAGTAGCATGTTTCTCAGGATCATCAGAAGGGTCATTTCACTGCATCCCATGGAAATGCATGTTAAAAAGGGTGAATTAATTACTGGTTAATGTCCAAATTCTTTTTGAAAATTGCAATAAACAATTGGTGCTCATGCAAGCTCCTTCAATGAGAAGTAGCCAAGTGTGTGGTCTGACAAATGAGATGTACAAATTTTGTCTTATTTTTTCATTTTTGTTTAATTTTGTGTATGGGGGAAGGGAACTTTAATAGATGTGGATTGTGGACATAACAAGCATTTACTAGCTTAACCACCAATAGTTTTATATCACACACTACTATGAGCTGTCTATGAATTTGTACTATATGGTTTCACAGGAAATGCATTTCCTTCCTATCACTTCAACACCAATGTCAAAATCAGTGTACAGAATATAAATGTAACTGTCTTTGTTGGGTTTTATGATAACTGTGCGGTCATGTACTGAGAATAAATACTATGCTTGTAGACTCACCCAGCAGTGGTCCTAGAAACCTAATCAATGTTACATGTACATTGGAAGCTGATTAGAGGTTCTTTAAGATGATAGTAGTTTAGTGATCACTAATCAGTGCTTAGCTATCATTAAGGTATCATAAATTTCTACATTCTTGTAATGACCCTGCCTTAAATTTAGCAAAATTTGATGATTTCATGTCCGACACCTTAAACTTGCAGGAACACAATAGACAAGCTCCATCCCAAGGCCATTCGAAGGCGTACTACCGCCCTCCAATCCTTTGAGAACATCAAGCTTCTCCAGGAGTTTGAGGAGTTTGGTGAGGCAGATGAGAAGACAAGAGAAGCAGAGGCCGCAGGAGGGAGGCAGGACAGACTCAGAAAGGGTTTTGTGTGGGGAGTCCTCACAACACTTGGTCTTGTCTTTGTAAGTGTACATGTAATGATAAGATGAATAAACTGTGATTGTCTAGTAGTGCCATCAATTAAAAAAAAAACATGTTCTCAATGCTACAGTATTTAGAAAACTTTTGAGATTCCTTTTCTTAGGAAAGAAGCAATGAATCGGAAATCAATTGGGTTTTTTTTTACACAAAATTAAACACCCCTCCCCTGTAGGCATCAAAAGAGCCCAATCTTGTCTTGGTAGGAGACCAGACTGCAAGGTGTTTGAATTCCTTATTATAAATTCCATTCTACACTAGTTTGAAGACAACTTTGATGACCCATATTTGATCATCTTTCAGTGTTTGCAGATCCTATTGAATTGGAACAGACAGGACAGTGAGATGTTAGTGTACAAACCTCTTTCAAGATGGAGGCCTGCAGATGTCTCGCAGTGGTTGTCAGAGCTTGGTTCTTGGGCTGCTGATGGCTACAGTAGGCAGTTTAATGCCAGTGGAATAAGTAAGTGGTATAATTTAAATGGAATATTGTAGGTAAAAATTATGGATTTTTGTGATTAATGAGACTAATATTAAGTCGCTGGCTACTGAATTCCATGATTTTACAAAGGCTTTGTGTAGAAACCACCCTGATCAAGTGTATATTATGATGTTGATGTAAATTAAAGGAGAATGAAACCTTTGGAACAAGATAGCTTGTGTGAAAACAGAAAAATCAAAGAAACAGATCAACAGAAGTTTGAGAAAAAATCAGACAAATAATGAGAAAGTTATGAGCATTTGAAAATTGCGATCGCTAATGCTATGGATATCCTCAAATTGGCAATGCGACAAAGATGTGTGATGTCATTTGTGAACAACTCTCCCCATTACTTTAGTACATATTTCACTTCAATTGCCTGTTTTATCACATCTATCAGTAGATCATGTGTTCTTTCTATAAGAGTGCATGTAATACAGATTTTTGAAAAATACATAATGGATAAAGAGTTTGTATCACCATAAGAAAAAGCAAAAAGAGATATTTTTAGGTTATTTTATAGTCCATCAAAGGGAAAGTTGTTCACATGTGACATCACACATCCTTGTCACATTGCCAATGGAAGGATCTCCATAGCATTAGTGATTGCAATATTCAAATGCTCATAACTTTCTCATTATTTGTCCAATTTTTCTCAAACTTTCTTTGATTTTTCTCTTTCGACACAAGCCTACTTGTTCCAAGGGTTTCATTCCCCTTTAAGAATAGTAATGATACCATCATATTTTACCCAGGGTATCCACTTCAGTTCTTAAAACCGTTCTTCCAGTGGGCCCTGCTTAACATAATAATTTAATAATTGATGATGATAACATAATGAAATTTTGATGGTCTCTTAAAAATAAGGATGTAATAGTTATACTTGCTAACATAGCTTTATCACTTTACAAGTAGTTGGTATTTGCTCTTCAAGGGTGCAGTATAATTAGCCAGGCTTTCACAGAGCAGCTGTAATGCAGTCTACATTTAAGGAACAGGTTTGTTCTAGGTTCTGTCCTGGGTTGAGAGCAGCACAATTTGAATAAATTTCTTGCAGAAGGAAATGAGATCACTGATGGGATTCAAACCCTTGCCCTCTGATAGATAGGTGTGACCATGAGAGTCAGAGACAATGACCACGATACTGCCACAAATACACCTGTGAATTTCATCATGTAGTACCGCATATTGGCCCCCAGCATTGTGCTGTTGCTTAATGATTATTTTGTATCTGTATATTTTCTGTCTTTTAGATGGGGTTCTCTTAGAGGGGCTACAGTCTGAAGGAGAGCTGGAGCCGGAACCCTTCAATATCAACAACTCACTTCACCGTCAGGCCATCTTGGTAGCCCTGGAGAAGGTCAAGCAACTTGGTGGAAAACCTCCAAGAGATCTATGGGAGTTCAAGGTAGGATGACGTTCATTTATTTTTAGATATAAGTGAGCAATGAATATATGCAGAAATATGAAGGGAAAAAATGTGATATTGTACAGCTAGACTGGAATGCACTTTCTTCTTCTAATAATGTATATTTACTTAAGTGTGTGAATCAGATAGGATTATTTATGCCTGTCATTGTTCTGAATGTAACTTGGTCATGATTATGGGTTAGCTGAATCAGTTTATGAAACACAATATCAGCTTGGCTTTTTCCTATGGTCTCGGCCATTTATCTCCCATCTTTGCTCTGAACTTGTTGTAGTGCAATTGAAATCTCAAATCACTGCATTTTTACGCATTTTACCTTTAAAAGATCTATATCAATTTCTAGATTTCAATATTTCTAATATACATGAAATTTGAAAAAAAAAAACTACTGAAAGTAAAAGCTTATCAAAATAAAGCTTCAATAATCCACTGTCCTAAATGGATTAAAAACAATTTCTTTTAAAAATTATTTGTAAATATTTTGATGGTGTAGATGCATTCAGGTACATTCAAGTCAGTTGGAACTTTCTTCCAAAGTGCTCCATTCTTTCAGTCTCATCATAAACATGAGAATCTGATCATCATTTTATGTTTTTCTTTGTTAGGCATTGCATCAAGGCCTGAGCACCTTCCTATCCTACACAGTTCGCGAGTTTCCTCGTCTTACCATGACTGGAATGTACATGTTCTACTATGAAGATGTTTTTCTTCCATTTATTCATCTTGTCTGCCCGGCGAGGTCTGCCGTCGCTGGAGAAGCAAACATCATTGTGCAATACTATGTAAGTCACAGGATAATATGTATGAAGGGGGGTCCTTTTGCCTGCACGCAGAACAATTTAACTCGAGATTAAAGATGAATTTTCTTTTTTTAAAATTCAGTTGATGATGTCCGTATATTCTTAAGAGTCGGTGTGCTTGAAATCTCGTAAAAATTTGACAGAAATTTATAATTTTCTTGGAAAAAACCTGAGCCAATTATTTCAAGATTGAAACAAAAAAAGGTGAACCATATCTACCCATACATTCACTCAACAGACAATTTGGGGATTTTGATGAGAAAGGTTGCATTTTGAGGCTGTCACATGAAAGGCCTGAAATTCAATACTTTTTCACCATTTTTTAGTTGGATTTTTTAATGAATATCTGTATATGTAATGCAAGTGCAATGTTTGTGGTCATTGTGTATCTTTTATTAGAATCGTGCAGATTCCCGTATGCGCAGACTTGGGGTGCCTTACCATAAGTTTTGTACAAAAAGAACTTTGTTAAATTCAATTGATTTTTGAAAATTAACATTGTGCCCTTGAATTGAGAACTTTGTTTTGGTTTCTGAAAAGAAGTGTGAACACCTCACACTTTTGATAGCTACATTTGTTTTGGTTGATATATAATGTAATGACAAAACATGGTTGCTGATCTTTGAACTTGTATGCTTAGTTTTGGAGTAGGTTCTATTTCAAAGAGTTAATCAGATTAAAGGTTACAGATAATCCATGCGGGGCAAACAGTAATTAGATCATGTATTAAGATATGATTTGAAATTATAAACAAGCTATGGCATAAATTCCTGATAGAAAGTCAATGAATCATCTTGTTGACAAATTCAGAAATTGATTTTCACTGAATCTAGCCACCCTTGCACATGGTTAAAAAAATTTAATTATCACTGATAATTCCAGTGAAAAATAAGGCTAATGACGAATATTTAGCATGTGTGAAACCAAACTAGAGCATGATTAGAATCACGAACAGTAACCACAGTCACGATTACAATCGCAATCATCATTACAATAGTGATTCAAGATTCACATGTGAAAAGGCCCTAGATTACTCAGCTAATGAATGGGTTTCAACAGAGATGCCCTTGAGATATTTCTGTAGTTATAAAGTCATGGCAGGTCACTGTGAAAATTCTGTTGACCTGCTTTGCCCTGCCAACAAGTTTTTGTCTGTAAACAAGTAGGAATTCTGCACCTGTCTTTGTTGATTTCAGATCCTGTTTGAAATGTACAATTAAATACATGAATGGATTGGAATTCTAGGCAGCTGTTAGAGTTGTAAATTACTCTCAGTGCTTGTAACTGAGGAAATACCTTGAATGTACATTTTGAAATATAGCTGTTTTTTTTTTCAGCTGATATGAAAAGCTTTATGGCTTGAAGTATTGATGATAATGTGCTGTGGTCATTTTTAAGTTTTGATGTTAGTGACTATCATTTAAGATTTAGAATCTATAGATGTTACTGATGACTTTGGGACAAAAATCTTAAAATACTGGTCCAAAATTGAGTTACATAATTCCTTCTATTTAGTATGAAGTTTGTCGAAAAAAGCTCAAATGTGATTGCAAACGTTGTTTCTTGTAGCAGTAGTAGTGACTTATTTATTTGGCAAAGCGAAGCCATTTGATTAAAAAAATGGTAAATCAACCGTACATGTTGAATTTGGAGAAATCCAACTCTCCACAACCATGAAACCATATCAATTATGATGATATAAATTTCATTTTTATTCTTTCTCCCTTTTTTTCAATTTTCTTGCTACCAGAGTGAAGACATTGCGTGGGAGCAGTGGGTGGAGTTCATCCCCAAGTTCCTCTTCCTCCCGTATTTCCTCTATGCAGAGTTTGCCTGGAACTTTGCCGATGTAAACGCCTTGCCCGTAGCTTTCACCCTTGCAAACTGTGCCTTCCTGACAATGGTTGAGGCCAAGGCCATCACTGCTTTCTTCAGGAGGGGGGTCAGGTAAGTTTATGTACAGTCAATACAGGGCTCAGTATCGTAAAGCCTAGTCAGTGATTGTAGGGCTATTTTTTTTACGATTGGTCATACATAGCACACAATGCAATCTATCATAGAAATCAATCATATGAACAATTGGTAAGCTTTATGTAATTGGGCCCTGGAGGGTTTTTCACAAGGAGTAAAAGATCAGGGTTCAGGCTCATTACGGGTCAATCCACACACGATATATAAGCAAGATCTCATTGATGATTACACGGTAGCGTGCGTCCCCTGGGGCCTGTAACACAGAAGCTTAGCATTTTTCTACGATTGATCGAATTGACTACAATGTGCAATTAATCATGATAGTCAAGTGTACGATCGATTGCTCATCTTTGTGTTGCAGGGCCCAGATCGTGATTAGACCCGGTGCAATGATTCATCATATACTTCACGCAACTGGGAATTGAAGCATGATTTTGAATCAGACCTAAACTTTGTCTAACACCCCCCTCCCTTCTTATGAATATTGGATGTGAGTGTTCTACTCATGAGAGATAAGATAATTGGCTTTAAAGGGAAATCCCTATCAAATTTAAAGTTGTTTAAGAGAAGGGGAAAAAATATCAGAGAAGCAGATTCTTAGATGAAACGTGAAGCAGATTCTTAGATGAAACGTATACAGTATTGGACAAAATTGAAATGAAAATATTATTTTTCATAAGTTGTAATCACTATAATATTTGGAATTTCAAATTGACTTCATTGACTTTGTTATTCACTGAAGGATAGGGACAACCCCTCCATTTTCACCAATGACTAATACTAGTATGTCCTAATTCAAAAGTTGATGAATGAATCATTTTGTCATATAAATGTGTTCAGATACGTTGATAAAGAACCAAAGAATATGAAATTTCATAAATGATATCATTATCCTTGTATCTATGAATGAACCGTGCCATTCATGGTTCTATGGCACATCAGTGAAGTCTATGAGGGAAAGAAAAAGCATCAGGCAATTTCACTCACTTGTGCCATTGAAATCTTGTGAAGAACAATGGGAATCTTTTGACCTGAAATAGTTTCAGGGTTTTAATCCTACTCTATGATATGCCTTAGTTGAAGACTAGGCTGCTCATATTTAAAGGACAAGTCCACCCCAACAAAAACTTGATTTGAATAAAAAGAGAAAAATTCAACAAGCATAACACTGAAAATTTCATCAAAATCGGATGTAAAATAAGAAAGTTATGACATTTTTAATTTCGCTTCATATCATTAAAACAGTTATATAAACGAGCCAGTTACATCCAAATGAGAGAGTCGATGATGTCACTCACTATTTCTTTTGTTTTTTATTGTTTGAAATATGAAATATTTTGATTTTCTTGTCATTCTCATGTGAAATGAAGTTTCATTCCTCCCTGAACATGTGGAACTCCATTATTTTAACATTTTGTGCTTCAGGCAAGGAGGTCCTAATCATCAAATTCGTAAAAATTGAAAAATTGTATAATTCAAGCAATATAAAACAAGAAATAGTGAGTGAGTGACATCATCGACTCATTTGGATGTAACTGGCTCGTTCATATAACTATTCTGTTAAAAATAAGCAAAACTTTGAAATGTCATAACTTTCTTATTTTACATCCGATTTTGATTAAATCTTTACCATTTGTTTGTCAAATTTCTCTATTGATTCAAATCAACATTTTTCTGAGGTGGACTTGACCTTTAACTAAGTTGCACAATCACTTTACCTAAAGTGTAGTTGAACTCCTGGCATGCCATATTTGCAAGGTTGAATTCAATCCATGGTCTTACTCAGTGGTGTAACTGTGAAAGCCAAACTTGACACAAATCCTCAATTGTAGATGTTTATTTTCAGGTCATTTGGCATTCAACTTATTAAAAAACTTTCAAGAAATTATAGTAGTTTTTGTCTCGCCTGCTTAGCGGAGCAAGACATAGGTATCACTATTTCCGGCATCAGTGTCGGCGGCGTCTAGCACAATTGTGTTGTACAACCAATAACTTTCTATAGCTTCAAGGTGGGATCACCAAATTCATACCAGAGGTCCATCTCCTGAAGGCACAGGTCAAGTTCGAATATGAGTCGAATTTGAATAAGGTCAAAGGTCAGTGAACTTTCCATGACTGGCACAATTGTGTTGTACACCCAATAACTTTCTATAGCTTCGAGGTGGGATCACCAAATTCATACCAAAGGTCCATCTCCTAAAGGCACAGGTCAAGTTCAAATATGAGTCGAATTTGAATAAGGTCAAAGGTCAATGATCTTTCCATAACTGGCACTGTGCTATGTTGTACACATAATAACTTTCTATATCTTCGAGGTGGGATCACCAAATTCATACCAGAGGTCCATCTCCTGAAGGCACAGGTCAAGTTTGAATATGAGTCAAATTTGAATAAGGTCAAAGGTCAATGAACTTTCCATGACTGGCACTGTGCTGTGTTGTACACCCAATAACTTTCTATAGCTTCGAGGTGGGATCACCAAATTCATACCAAAGGTCCATCTCCTAAAGGCACAGGTCAAGTTTGAATATGAGTCGAATTTGAATAAGGTCAAAGGTCAATGAACTTTCCATAACTGGCACTGTGCTATGTTGTACACATAATAACTTTCTATATCTTCGAATAGGAGTGCCAAATTCATACAAGAAGTCCCTCTGTTGAAGGTTTAGGTCATGTTGGAATGTGAGTTGAATTTTGATTAAGGTCAAAGGTCAGTGAACTTTCCATGACTGGCACTGTGTTGTGTTGTACACACAATAACTTTCTATAGCTTCGAAACAGGTATTAAAGATATCTGACTGGTACTGTATGTTCGGATGCTTTTTGCATCTGTTTGTTCCACTAATGGCATGACCTTATCTGTTTGTTCCACTAATGACATGACCTATAGTTTTGACATGCAGTCTTTTCATGACTGCAATATGCAGGCGAGACAACGCTTGGCGTTTGCCTTGTCTTAAATATTAAAGCATTAGATCGGTGTGTTGGCTCAATTAATAGAGCGTCTGTCTCACAACCGGGAGGTCAGGGGTTCAAACTCCGGCCCCGTCAGACCAAAAGACGTTAAAAGATGGGAGTTGCTGCTACCCTGTTTGGCCTTCAACGATTAAAGGGATAAAGCCTCGTCGATCTGGCGCTGCACAGCAGTTGCTGGGCCCACAATCAATTGCGCAAAGCAAATTTTCGGAGTATTTCATATCATGTCTATTTGGAAAAATAAATTATGGATTTTCATTATATAGGATCCAATTAAAATGAAAAACTTATGCAGTAAAACCAAGTTTTCATCTTTTTGACTTCCCAATATTTTAGCACTGATGTAGATCATAACTTGAATTTAAAGCAGAGTTCAGATTTATGAGAATTTGTATGATTCGCTACCAGTGAGCAACTTTGGTATTTTAGAAGTTTAATATGACTGAAAGTAATATGCAAAATTACACATGTCTGATTCTTTGTCATAATTCTTTTTCATACACAGGACTACATTCTTCTCCTTAAAGCGACAGACGAACACCTTTGTCATCATCTTCTTCAGTTGTCTTCTGTGGCCCATCATACCAACTATCGTAACAGACCTCATGTTCTACATCTCTATGTATTACTCACCATGTATTAACTTCTATGAAGTCTTTATGCAGTGAGGCAGTGCAGTGATATATATCCTTTTTCTAGTTATTATTGCTAATGCCTGTACAATGGGGGATTTAGAGTGAGGTGTTGGTGTTTGTGATAACCATTTCCTATTGGAACCGGGTGATCTCTGTACAAAGCTTATGGGAATCATAGAAGTTGGTAGTCAACAGGTTAAGAGTGTGAAAAAGGCTGCCAAATGAAGTGAGCTCAAACACCGAGTTGGTTCAGAAAGACAATACTGATCATGCGATTGATGGTTTGATACTGGATGATGACATCATGCCTCTGCTCGACCATTTCAACTTCATGCTTGAAGTCTTGATGATAATGAAATCAGGAAGAAACTACATAATGTATAAATCACCCAAAGAAACCCAAACGGTAAATATTATTGTTCATTAAAATGTATAAAGCTTTGGTGATATTCACTCATCGTAACTTGAAATCAAGATTCACCCCCCCCCCCCCCCGCCATGGGATTGGTGTTGATGAAACAATGTTCTAGATCATGAACGCAAGCTGCCGGAAATATTTTTTTTCCTTTCTAGTGTCAATACCAACACCATATTTTAAATGATAGAATATTGAAACATATTGTTTAAATTGTCATTATACTAAGACTATTTAATATATAATTCTTAAAGAGATGCCAGGCAACATTTTAGGAACAGCCAGTATCAATTTATTTTTGTACATGCAATTATCTAGATATACTACAGATTGTCTTGAATGAAGATTATTATTTGTATTTCTTCACTTTAGTGTTTAAAGAATCAACATGTCCAAATTATTCTAAACAGTTGATGTTGGTTGTGTGAGTTTTGACATTGCATGATTCTTCACTTTGAATGAAACAGCTTTTAGGATTTGACATTCTTTGATGAAAGCCCAGAACATTTAACTTTTATCTGTTATGTACTGGGCAATTCCATAAAGTATGTGTCCGACCCCCTATGCATGGGACCTTCATGAAATTTTCTGTCTATGATTTCTTGTTCTTTTGACAGTCTGTAATGTTCTCAAAGGACCATGACTTGGTCAGTTTATGAAGTAAAGTAACACTTGCGAAAATTGGAGGTTGGACGTACAAAAAAGGTTGATCATTTTACGGAATTGCCTACTGGATTATTAGTTGTAATGCAGGGAACTAAAATAGTGATACATATTGGCTTGATAAAACAAGTATTCTAATTGCCAATTGTAATATATATGGATCAGTGTATTTTAGACCCAGTTTATTTCATTTTAAATCATTGATACATGTAGGTGCTCTGAACTTTTTATAAGATTTGTTGTATTAAAATTCCCATCATTTATTGAGCAAAAAGATAAGTTTTGGAGGTGATAGTGGTGATATGAGTACCTGTAACTAACCATATCTTTTAAAAGTTTAACAATTATTATTTTTTATCATTTGTTTGGCTTTACCTGTGCCTGGGAGACGAAAAGCGAACTGAATCACTATGACCCGGAGGTCTCTCCTCCCGATATAACTGATTGGGGGGAGTGCAGGTGGACCACTACCCCGGGGTTTCCCCCTACTCTTATATGAATAGTGCAGTGGGTTCTTAACGTGCAAAGGTGGTGACTCTCCTCTACACGGGGCCTCCATTTAACGTCCTATCCTGAGTATGAAAATGAAACCTTTAATTTTAGTAATGCATTTGAAGTAACATACCATGTAGTAAATAGTGATATTTCTTGTATGCTCAATTGCTTATATTCAAATCCAAAGAGTGTATGCATTTGAATCACAGCTCTAAAAAATGATGAAGCCAGAAAGATCTTCATGGCATTAGGTCTCCTCAGTATCAAAATTTTATGAACATTTTCACTTAAGCTCAAGGTTGACTTTATCTTCATTGCACCTTCGCATTTGGCTTAAAAATAACTTTTCAAATTTAAATTCATTCCTTGGAGGGAAGCAAAATATCATAGTACTTAAACTGGTTAAGATGAATGTGTGTGAGGTTAAAACTAATGTCATTCATTGATTCGGAGCAGCTTGATATGGTGATTATCATTCAAAGATCACTTGTTTTGATTATGATGAAATTGAACCAGACAGACATGAATTTAGACAATTAAAAAAAACAAGATACTTGTTAAATATTCACTTGGTCTGGCAGATTTAAAGCAGGGCTGCCAAGTCTCCCTGATCGTCGGGGAGACACGCTAAAGGTTGACTGATTTTTTAGCAAAAAGTGCAGAGTTGATTTATACATTGAATTATTGCTGTATCTGGATCTGATACAGTGCAGGACCGTTGGGATAAGATTCAAGATATTTTTGTAAGAAATTATTGCTAGTAGAAATTTTATCTCAAAATTGTTTAATTTGATTCTCTGAATTACCACTAATCCTGATGACTTACTTAGGGTAAGTTTATATTACCATGATATTGTTTAAAGAAGTCATTTTATTTGCCAAAGTACATTTATATCAATTCAATAATTACTTACAGTTTTAAATTAAGTTCAGTTCATGTTATGTGACAGCCAATACCCTTTTTCTTTATGTTATTATCTTGCATACTTAACTTTCAGTGAAAATATGTTTTAACGAGATCTGGGTTTTTAATTTAAAAAAAATATTCCTGGTCCTAGATTAAGTCTTTTTTATGCTATTCACTCTGTTTTTAACTTTCCTTTTTTTTCTTTTTTTTTTGAAGTGACTTAAGACAATTCTTTGTTTTACCCATGGATCTCCATATACTGAATCTCAACTTATCAGTATAAATATATTTTAAGATGCCACATTTTATATGTTCTTATTTGTTTTCATTAATACCTGTTTCCATTATTAAGTGACTCATTCAATTTGTTACTTATAGTGAAAGGGAATAGTTTTAGTATTTAGTCTTCCTTTAGTACTCATTTGATATGATACATGCATGTATGTCATGCAAAATTCACCATGTAGCTGTAGATCTTTATGAAAGTACACAACATACTCATAATGGGTCTACTATGACCATTATTTTATAAGTGACCTGTGTCTGTATGTATGATATGCGGTTATTGTATTTTTTTGTCTATCCTGTCAAAACTCAGTAGCCACAGATCAATCTTGTATTACAGGCTCTTGCTTGCAAGCACCCATTAATTTCAATAGTTATACAATGAAGTCTATCAATATCAGGACATTCAGGCATGGCCCTTTGAAGTTGGTCTTCTCTCAAGCGTCAATCAAACAATATTATTTTTCGTAATGGCATTCTTATATTACAATGTTATAAACCAATATGTTACACATATAGGTAAAAATGAAGTACATTTCAACATGTTTTATGAAAAGAAGTGATACTTCTTTCAATCTTGCATGTAAAAGTAAACAAATTATGAACTAGAGATTGAAATTGGCAACTGAAATTGAATTTGTCTATGTGATTGATTAAAATTAATTCTCATTCCTATGCTCATTAACTTATTCCATTTATTCTATTCAAAATAATAGAAATTTACGTATACACAAAATTTTATTTTTTTCTTGATTATTGATTATGATTGATATGTTCTATATTTTGTTCAGCTAAGATGTGTTGTATATTATCAGTACCTGCCCATGAAAATATTTACATTAATTTCATATATTCATAAAGCCAGTTTGGTTTAAAAAAAAATCAAATAGTTCACTGCAATTTGTGTGTATATTACCAAATTATTCACCATGTAGGAAGTTTAGTTAGAATAACATATTTAAAACAGATCTTGCAATAAGGATCTATTTTTGTTTTAAAAGATGCTTGTCTTATATCTTGTACACAAAAAAAACACAAAAATACAGTCTTGCATATTTATAGTCAGTCATTTCCTGGAGATGAAAAATAATGAATAAGCATTCATAATGAGCCTTTGATCAGGCAAAGAAATCTGAGGCACAGAAAGCTATCAGCATGTAAAATCAGGGTAATGTATTACTTTGACTCCTGAAGTAGTACTTTTATTATAATTTTCATTTTTTTATATCATATATATGCTTATAATCCATGAATGTTTTATTCATATAAAGCTTGCCATATAATTTATGCAGCCCAGATCCCTGTATGTGTAATTTCAACAAAGTTGAAGAGATGTGTTACAGTAATACCAAAGTAGGGAAAATCAGGTAATTTATTTTTGTAGGGCATTTTTCAAATAAAGAGCAATCTGCACGGATTTTTTTTTTTTAACAACAGCTCAGTTACAGGCAGTATTATGAGCTTTTATTTCCATATTAAAAGCAAAACAACCTGTATGAATTTTGTACTCCTTGTTTTACTATATGGACTTAAAAGTATTATTGAAGTGTAAACACATTAATTTTTCAAACATTAAAATCTATTGTTAGCATTACAGTTAAATTCTAAAACATTTGTTTAAGCCTGTAAATAATACCAGGGGGTGTTTCACAAAGATTTAAGTATGACTTATAGAGTCGCACTGAAATGTCTAATTGTGAAAGGTATAAAGGGCATGCCTGTTCAGATCATGCGAAGAGGACGCGCATGTGTACTGCGTATTGATTAAAAAGATTGCGCGTCGCATATTATGAACACGGCATTTAAGTCATACTTAAATCTTTGTGTGAATCACCCCCCATATCAGGTTGCATAGTTGAAATGTAGTAGAAAGCATTGTTAATGTGTACATGTACAAGTTTGCACTCCGTGCATGACAATTCTAGTGTTACGTTACAGTGGAAATGAAGAGGAGATGGACTTGACAGTGCAGGGTTTAGGTTACGGGCATTGCTGTGATGTGTGAATTTATCATTTAATACTGAAATAATTTAGATCATTATATGATCATGCTACTACCCAATGATTTAACAAATCACATTTTGTAGATTTATAAGTTCCATCCATTCATTTACTTGCATTTATTTCAGCCTTCCATTAAAGATACATCTACAAACAAATTGATATAGAGTCACAAAAATAAACAATTATTTTATGAATGTGGAAAAAGCTTGATGGTAGGCTAAAGAGCCTTCTTGGTGCTGCCACCAAGTAAGAGCAAATAAATATCTCATTTGACGATCCAAATTAATCTAAGAATACCAAAATAAAAATTGGGCTTTATTGCACTCCTTGTGGTTGGAGTAAGGTCCAAATTGACTTCAAATTGCAGTCAATGGCAAGATTCCTTTGACATCACAACAAATTTTAATTCATTCCTACAGGGAGGCTCACAATAGCCTGGAATTTTGAGTTTTTGTCTCACCTGCGAAGCAGAGTGAGACTATAGGCGCCGCTTTTCCGACGGCGGCGGCGGCGTCAACATCAAATCTTAACCTGAGGTTAAGTTTTTGAAATGACATCATAACTTAGAAAGTATATGGTTCTAGTTCATGAAACTTGGCCATAAGGTTAATCAAGTATTACTGAACATCCTATTAAAGTTTTATGTCACATGACCAAGGTCAAAGGTCATTTAGGGTCAATGAACTTAGACCATGTTGGAGGAATCAACATCGAAATCTTAACCTGAGGTTAAGTTTTTGAAATGTCATCATAACTTAGAAAATATATGGACCTAGTTCATGAAACTTGGACATAAGGTTAATCAAGTATCACTGAACATCCTACAAGAGTTTCACGTCACATGACCAAGGTCAAAGGTCATTTAGGGTCAATGAACTTTGGCCGAATTGGGGATATCTGTTGAATTACCATCATAACTTTGAAAGTTTATTAGTCTAGTTCATTAAACTTGGACATATGAGTAATCAAATATCACTGAACATCCTGTGCGCGTTTCAGGTCACATGACCGAGGTCAAAGGTCAATGAACTTTGGCCGAATTGGGTGTATCTGTTGAATTACCATCAAAACTTTGAAAGTTTATGGATCTGATTCATGAAACTTGTACATAAGAGTAATCAAGTATCACTGAACATCCTGTGCGAGTTTCAGGTCACATGATCAAGGTCAAAGGTCATGTAAGGTCAATGAACTTTGGCCATGTTGGGGTTTTTTGTTAATAACCATCATATCTCTGTAAGTTTATTGGTCTCGTTCATAAAAAGTGGACATAAGAGTAACCATGTATCACTGAACATCTTGTGCGAGTTAGAGTAGTATTCAAAGTCAGCACTGCTGCTATATTGAACCGCGTGATGCAGGTGAGACGGCCAGAGGCATTCCACTTGTTATATGCATACATGCATTAATATTCTAACATTGATCATTGGAATGAAATGGAATACTCATAATGTACAAATCTCTTACAAAAATCTGATCGCAATAAATTGCGATGTGTGTGCTAGGCTTTGTGGAGAATTACTTCTATCTACACTGTTTGACTGCATCTGATTGGGAAAACTTTGTATTACATCCTTAAAACTTCAGAAAGGCTTGGATTTTCCAAAGCATTTCTTATTGGAATTTATTGAAATTTAAATAATTTTTATGTTTTCATTCCTCAAATTACAGACAACAGCACCTAATATGGATGGATACAACATGAGTGATAAGTTATAGTGACATAATTATGTCAATTCATATCTATGGTCCAAATATTTAAAAAGTTATAAAATTTGATTTTTAAAAATTGTCATTTTGATTTTTATTGTGATTTCATTGTTTCCATTGCAATGCCAATTAGGATAATATAATGAAAAGCTTCAGTCAAATATAAATGAATGTTTATATATATGGGAAAAGATCACATTCAAGAGAGGAAAAATCCAAATTGATCGGGGTTTGGGGGGTTAATATATTTTTCTTACTTTATTTGGACAACTGAAAAGGTGTTAAGAAATTATATTGTCATTTTATTTAATTTGTATTTGGTAGATATGTAGGTGGAACATAATAACTATCTAAATATTGACCTTGAATTTTATTTGTAATACCTGTGAAGCCATATCATGTCAACTCATGAATGTCATTCATATCCCTTGTTATTATTTACCATTGCTTTCGAGGACAGGGTATGGATTTCAATATTTTATTTGGTTGGTTCCATAATGTCATGGGCCTATTATAATTATTGTGGCATTGTTCATATCCCTGTTTCACTGTCGCATTGGTCATCTAGAATGCATGAAACTTGAATTTACATTGTTTACAGCTAAGTATTACACAATTCAATTGTAATTCATATCCATTCATTATCTAAGGGTGACTTGTTTGATTACATGGTAACATGATAGTAGTAGTCAATCATAAATCTAGCATTGGCCAATCAAAATCAATGCTGCATGTTCTCTTTGTTCACAATACTAATTAGCAACCAATCAAAATCATCATTGCATGTGCACTTTGTTAAAAAAAATCTTTGTGTCATGGGGCCCAGTACATGTAACAAAATCTATGTCAATTATCAGCCCATCTGCAAGTGAATAGTCATATTTGATTTGATCATATCTTAAGTGTATTTAATTCAAGTTTGTTTGTGTGTGTTCATAAGTTTTTTTTATATTGTGTCATGAAAAGAAGTAAATCAGAGAATTTATCATTACACATGTTCATACACATACCTATTTTCCTAGAGTAATCTGGTTTATGTGAATAAAAAATGAAATGAGATTTTAGATTAATACTTTGTGTCAGCTTTCTCTTGATTTTTGTCGTTTTTTTTTAGGGATGTATGGAGGTATGTAAAGTTCTCATATTAATCATTTAGAGTGCAGATATAAAACGCTATCATCAATCATCGCTTATGGATAGGCCTTACTTCTGAGTCAGTCTTTTTAAAAGGGTACTCCAGGCATCTAAATAATATGATTTGGCTAGATTAAGAAAAATCAGGCCAAAAAAAACACTGAAACTTTGATCAAAATCGGACAAGGAATAATATGGCATTTTAAAGATTTGCATTATTCCAATGAAGCAGTTCTAGGCATGTCTTCATGAATATTTGATGAGCAAACTGATGATATCGTACCCCATTTGTTCTTTTGTATTTTATTATATGAAATTAGGTTTATTCAATTTTTTTTTCTTCAAGTGCCAAAATTGTTGGAATAAGTGCATTACATGTGTAGATATTCATTGTTGCAACTTATTTCATAATAAGGGAGACATCTTTCACTCATGTATGAAAAAATTGAACAATTATGATTTCATGTAATAACATAAGAAAAAGGAAAGTAAGGATGGGACACCAGCCCATCTAATGAATATTCATGATGACGTGCATAACTGTTTTCACAATAAATTTTAAAATTCAATAACTTCGCTATTTGTTATAGGATTTTGATGAAAGTTTCAGCATTTTGCTTTGTGAATATTAATCTCTATATATAGATATATATTTATTTCAGCCCGGAGCATTACTTTAAGATGACGCAGTTGTGTAAAACGTAGTAACTGCGTAGTAATTGTTAAGTCACATATCAAGCGATCAGTTCATATAATAATATAGGCTGGCTGCTATTTCAATACAACAATACGAAGAGAGCATCCTAATTTCAAGATCGTTTTGATAAAAGAAGAGAAGAAAATCAGAGAAATTTTTAAGAAAGTTTAGCGAGAATGCAAGGAATAAGAAGAACAGAGTAATGAATATTCATATGTTAATTTCATGAGGTCCCAAATGACCAGCTCCTTATAATAATGTTGATAAAATCTAAAATTTGCAATATGAAAATCTAAAAATTGCCAAATGATTTTTCGTAGAAGTGTTCATAAAATAATCTATGTCATCCTACATCGAATCGTTCGAAAGTATCAAAGTAAATGACACTAAACCTTATTCAAGCCATGACTGCCTATGTGCCTTTTCTACTCGATTCAGGATTCGTAAGTGATGTTTTGTTGAATTCGATCGAGAGAACATATTGAATTCGCTTTTATCCATGATACAAGAACATGCAGTGGCTTTAACTTCAAAATTTATTTGTAAGCCAATCATTTATTTTCAGGAGTTTCAGCTTTTTATTATTTTTTTGTTTGTAACGGTTGGAACGTCGTACTTACAGTGTTTTACTTTATTCCATAAATTGTATATGACAAGATGAAGAAAGGTCACTTCTAACCGTAACACGAAGAAGCACAAAACGATTGAAATGTCTTCATCATCAATTTTAAGAAATGGGTTCACCTTTTCCCCTGAATCACTTCCAGCTAGTGCGTTTGGTGAACTTGTGACCTGCTCCGTTAAACCAGACGGTAAGTAACATGTGATGGAAATTGTAAGTGTCTGAAATAGCCTTCGAGAAAAAAAACTTAAAAGGGGGGCAGGGGCAATTGCCCCAATGATCCTTCAATTAGTGAAAGGGGAGGATGGGAAAAAGAAAGAGGAAGAAAAAAAGTAATCAAAACAGTGGTCTTGGTCGTGAAGTTCTACCATGCAATATTCAGTTGACTTTTTTACATGACTTTTTCTCAATTGATTTTTTACATGACTTTTCTCCTACCCCCTCCCCCATACACACACGCAAGCACACTTTTCAAAATACATACTTTGTGGAATATTCTTCGAATCCATTGCCCCTTCTCCTAGTCTAAATTTGATGGATTCAGAATAATCCATTTCGGCTGAAGATACCCCCATCACCCCTCTCCATTCGGAAAAAAGGGTGTATAACATGATGTAGGCCTAATACTCCTTTTTTGGGCATATAGTTCTTACGATGTTTTGAAGTGATCTCTAAATCCTTTTTCTACCTTTCAAAGTGATGCTTCAAGGTAACCTATGTTTGTCTCGACGTGAAGCTGTGAAAGCTTGGAGTTCTGGCATCTTGAGACCTATCATCACTCTGGGAGTCAGGGATCAGTCGGAGCACTTCGGACTCATTCGGCTGCTCACGGCTATAGGTGATCAGTTGGAATTAGATTATCGATAAGTAAGTCTTACTTTTGTCATTTAAAGAAATCTAATTATGTCATGAAAACATTATAATTAAAATATGAGAATTGTTTGGAAGTGATCATCTATTTTGTCTTTGTAAAGGTTCGATATTGACATAATTTGGTGTACTTTTCTTCTTTTTTTCTTATTTCTTTACATATATATATACATATATATATATATACACACATTTATTACTCTCATTCTCTTAAGTACAGGTACATGAAAGTAGTTTTCAGATGTATACAATATTTTCTTGCAGTCATGCGATTTATTTGAGTCACTTGTGTTAAAACTCTACATAGATTTTTGTAGAATGATTTCATTTTTCGTCCACTTCACTCGCTCGAATCTTTTTAGAACGTTTGCTCCATTATCTGGCCCCCTCAATTTTTCGCTTACTCGCTATTACGCTACTGGCCTGTTTGCTCACATGTATACCTCTTCCAAATCATTTCAAGAAATGTGTATTTTGTTGGGTCACTGCATTACATTTCAATTTCACATTTCTTTGATTTGGATAGATTAAAATTAATTGCATATCCCATAATGTCAGAATTAATCGTTTATCAAATTAATACGATTTTTTTTTCAGAAAGTGCGCACATATCCAATGTAGTAGCCATAAATTCTTAGAAAACCAAGTTGGCAAAATTGCTACTCGAAATCGCTGTTCAATGACATCTACTTCCCAGTTTGGCTTCCATTTAGGAACTTTCCATGCGCTTAATAAAGTATTTCGACAGTATTTTTTCCTTCTCATATTTCTTAAAGAGGTAGATATTAAAAATCAACGTGAATTTGACCTATTTCCCAGCAGCATCTAGCGCCGATCTCACCCCAGCGAAGCGATAAGAAGATGTTGCTCGATCAGCACTGATTCGAAAATGTAACTTGAGAAGACAAACTCAAATGAAAATAGAGATATATATTTTATTTAATAACCTGCGAGGCATAGCACTGTCGGCAAATCGCTAAAGAGCAAATTCCCATCTCAGAGAGATGGTAATTTGGGGGTAAACGGATGCCAAGAAAAATGAAAATGATGCCAAGTTATATTTTGTCAAAACTATACGTTAAATTCGTATTATTGAATTTCATGATGTTACCGAGATTGCTATATTAGTTAAATTAGAAATTTTTAAAAAGATTATGAAGTAGATTAACTACTTACAGATCTATAATTTGTTTATATTGTATACTTTGTTTATTTTACCTATGGAAAATATGATATATTGTAATAATTACAATGACATTTGCAAATGAAATTTATACAAACAATATAAAATATGATATATTGTACATACCTCAATTTATATTGTTTGTATAAATTTCATTTGCAAATGTCATTGTAATTATTTTCTACCACTTTACTTTGTTCTGTTGAAAATGAAATAAAACAAATTGAATTGAAATGAACTCGGAAGTTTAGTGTTACGTCATCACATAACTGAGACGTACACGTGGCATACGTTTTTTCAGTAATTTTAATGTTTGAACTTTGACCTTCTGTATATAGTTTTTTTAATTTTCGTATTGTCTTTATTATGTTTAATGGGAACTATTTCTCACTAAAAAAATCGACGGTCTTCTCTTTCCTTCATTTCCAGAGTATAATTCCGGTCACATTGTCTTATTGAAGAATTGAATGAATTATCGAATTTAAACCGAATATCCCTCCTTGTAAAACAGGAAAAATAGAATAAACCAATTTTCCAGTTCACTACAAAATATATCGGGAGATAATTCTTTCTTGAAAATACTTAGTGTGTTTAGCAATATGCCAAATTACAGATCCTGCATGCGATTTTAAACACATAGTAGTAATGCCGAAAATTTGTTTACAAATTATACCAAGGCCTACTATTTTGTTTGTGAGCATGCCAGTGCGCCATACTGTTATGTTGATTATTGATATAATTTCTTGCTCGGTCGCTACGGCTACCTTACATGAAAATAACTGACACCCATTTTGGGGTAGTCGATATTACACTGCCCCCTCCCTATATAGCTTCCTTATTGCTTTACCGAACTATATATCCCTTATCCATGTTATTATAGGTTTAAATGGTCAAATATCCCGTTAACAGCTAGGGTTAATGAATCCCTACAAAAGGTCCTTATTATTTGCTACTTTTCAGACCAGTATATCACGAAGTCCAGCTTGCGCTTCAAGCTCGCATTACATTCTTAGCGAGATAACCATTATGTTCATGAAACATTCCTTTTAAGTGTCAATTTTCCAGGTATTAGTTTCTAATGAAAGCACTACGCGCTTGTATCGTTTGTTATAGTGAAACTCATACCCCTTCATTAATCTAAACAATGCTTAGAATTTTCCTTTTTAAGTTAGTATATTAAAAAATCAAACGTTCCGCCTTTTTTAAAAATATATGATTAATGAGATACCTAAGCTTGTTTGTAAAGACAAATCTACAGATCGGTTATCTTAAGCCTTTACATGGCTATATACCTCCACTCAGCTTTTAGTTAGGCCGTCCTGAATGGATGACCCTTTGATCAATCTTAAATTGCTCAGTTATTTTCTTGATATTTCACATGAACATCCTATAACGTTAATAATTATTAGACTTTCTTCCTTTTAAAAATGACCTAAATTAAAGAGCTTCGGTCATGGGAAACAAAACACAGATAAAGTTGACATACATACCACAAAACACAAATCTGCTTAAACGAAAACTGTTTGATAATGACCTTCCCATTGCTTGAATAGTGATTGTTCTTCACGCAAAAGATATGCCGCTGATTTATTCACCTTGGCCAATTACTTTGCCATAAGTTAAATGATATAGAATACTTTCTCGTATGTATAAATATGCCACAGGTCATCGCAGCATCAAATTCTGACCTACTCTCGTTATTGTTTGGTACACAATCTGTTGCGCAGCATGTTGTTATGTTTATTTATTTCTAGTCATATCAGATTTTTTTTCACATTCCACAAAACAACAATATTGACATAATATTGAGGATGGTCAGTCAGCAAATTGTTAAAACATAACGAAAATGCAGCAAATTCAAATTCCGACAGTCCTTCCACTTTTGTTTGACCATCTTCAACCATTTTATTGGTCATTATCATTGATACCATAGACCCCATCAGAGATTGAGGGCCTTTTCACACGTGAATCTTGAATCATCATTGTAATGATGATTTCAATTCGTCTTTAGAATCATCAAACCATTCACACGCTCACTCGAAAACTGTGATTTGAATTCAAGTTCCCGAGCGAAGGCGGAATGTGTCCTTGGTGACTTGTCAATCAAACCACTGCATCGCCGCAAATACAAACTAATACCCCTTTCATAAACTCAATTAAAATGAATTAGGCGGCTAATAGCAGCATAATTTGGTCGTAAAATTGGAGGAGGACAAGAGTTATCCGCATTACTCTGATGCTGCTATTATCCGCATAATAGCGGCATCGGGATAAGATTTTGAGTTTATGAACGCATTTCCAAATAATGCGGATAATTGCCATGGTGCGGTCACAAGGTCACCCTTTTCCAACACAACCGCATCGGAGAGGGCGTGTCCAGTTGTCATGGCGATTATCCGCCTTTTTCAGAACGGGCGCTCGTAAAAATAATGCGGCTTATTTTCGGAGTTTATGAACGCAATTTTTATTGAATTATCCGCATTACTCTTAGGCGGCTAATTGGAGGATAGGTTTATGAAAAGGGTATATATTGAATTCCTGATTGTGATTAGTGTTCGTGATTCTAGTCTGGTTTCACACTTACTGAAAATTCGTCATTAGCCTTATTTTTCACTGGAATCATCATTCAAATTATGATTATTTCACCGTGTGAAAGGGCCGTCAGTTCCGGGAGTGAGGGGTACATTATGTAACCAATCACACCGGGAACGTGGCAACCCACTAAGAATGTACCTTATAAATTCTTAATCAATCTTTTTAATTCGGGGCAGCAACCCCTCCCCTAATTAGCAGTGATGTATTCCTTTACTATATCGCAATTGCAACAAAATTACTGTTCTCTTTATATTTGCATATTTATCTAGTCATCTATCAAATATGTTTTATTCATTTATCTGTATCATTTATTGATTTATTATTTATTTATTTATTCATTAATCAGTTCATTCTCATTCTTATATTTTCCTTTGGCCTTTATATTTTTATTTCTCCCGGGAATTTCCCACATTTTTTGACAAATCGTTAGTCAGCCTTGACCCAAATGATGGATAGTTATCTGTATAAGAAAATTCTTGGGTCTAGCTCCGACAAGCGGCCTAGGCTTTCTAGTAATATATTTTAATTGACCCAATCCATTATTTAAACTGAGCCCTGCTCCAGGGGATGCATATGTTACCCCCAAAATTAGACGAGACAAAACAACAGAATATTACTGTCATCACTCACAAATGAAGAGCATTTTGTCTCCAGAAATAAAACTCCCAAAATGAAGGCATTTTACGGGCACAACTTTATTGTTTCTGCACCCAACCCCCCCCCCCCACCCCCCAGCACACCCGTTAGGATCTGCACCTGCATCCTCTTCCCATTTGAACGCGAATTTGAAAATTTTGCACATTTGTTATCATTAATAGAAATCATTAGTTTTTTTTTTGTACGGACTAAAACTTTTTAGTACGGACCTGGCCATGTAGGAATACCTACGGTCACTGGGGGTGTGATGACGATGCTCACATACCCGCAGTAACAATCCTTCATGGACAGCTCCCTGCTCAGTGCTGAAGAAGATGATACACTCTAAAATTTTTACCCAATATTTGGTTGAAAGGGAACATGCATGCGTGTTTGCTGGGCTATGCTGACTTTTTTATATTTTTTTTACCCCATATTGGCCTATTTCAACGAAACATTGCGCAAAATTTGGTTAATCTTTTTACCCAACCAACATGCATGTTTCCATTTTACCCAATGTTGGGTAATTTTTTTTACGTGTAATGTTTATTAATAGTTAGCGCCCTGGCTTTTGTGAGATCTAGGGTGTGACATTTCCAAGCTTAAAAGATCAAACTTCGCCTAAAGTTCCATTCGTGTTAACTTTACTTCATTGAGTTAATGAATGTACAAAATACAAAGAGTTTGAAGGACCTCAGATCTCACTTTATTGGTCCTCATAAGACCAAGATGACAACCAAATCTCCATCAGGGTGCATCTAAAATGTCTAGACACACCCCTCCCTCTTGTTAAAAGTGTATCAAGGCCAATAAAGGAAAAGATACGATGAACACATGGTAGGTGTCACTCTCAATATCACCTCAAATCTTTCTTGTAAGATCGAGAAAATAACGGGGAAATCCTCTATCTATGAGTGTAAATGACGTATTACTTTTTGTTCGTTTGAATCTTTAAAAAGTCTTTTTTTTCACCATGCACGAATCACTGTTATCTTTTTTACATCTACCTGTTATTCTTCTTTAACTTTCAGTTTCTCTTCATTAACATTTGTTTATTTTTATCTATTTTCATTTTTTTCTAGGTAGGAAAAATATATTAGTCATTCCATTGTTGTTGTTTTTTCAATCCAATGATTTTTATCGATTGCAGCCTGTTTCTACTATCAGACCGACTGTTTTTCTTTCCCAAATGAACGAGATTTGGGTCAAATCTCTATGCATACCAACCTAATTTCCAGGAGGTGCTACGTAGCATACGCATCACGTCCTTGGAATCTAAGGGGTGCTTCAGCACCCAGCAATCCCACTTCCCAGGGCCGTGGACATAGATATTCATTCAAAGTATACATTAAAAAAAAACTCTGATAAATAAATTACTGCTTATAACAATTCCCGAGCCTAACATTGCAGTTTAGGATATCTTGAATGTCAAATTAAGAGGAAACTTTTTGGCAATGATATAGCAGTGAAAACCAAAATAGCTCTCATCAGAGGCGTATAAGGAGCAAGGGGCATGTGCGCCGGATGCAACTTTCAGATGGTACAAGTAGGGGGAATCGTGGATGGGGCCTTAAACAGAAATTAAGAAAACAAAATACTAGAAATGTTAATCTGATGAATAAGTTTAATAAGAGAGCTTGTGAGATCGAGAGGCCGGAATCTCGTCTCTTGCGTTCGGCGTCCGATCCTGCGTTGGATATAAAGGGTGCAATTCTATCCCTGGTTGCCATCATTGTAGTTCATAGACGTGTCAGAGATTATGAAATCTTTATCGAACTTGAAGTCATACTCCATCTTTTTTTCTCTCTCTCTTTTCCTCTCTCGATCTCTCTCCAAAATGAAATAACGTAGTCCTATCATTCTCTATCATTTCCTGCCCTTACCAGGTTGATAAACTCGGTAATTGTGAGCCCTTGACAGTGACCTTTGACCTGGCATCATCTCACCATGACATCACAGCCCACGCTGTTCATTGGCCTTGTGCCCATGCTTGCGTTCATGACCCTCACCCTCTTCTCGCTTTTCGCTGATGCCAGCCAGCCGTTCAGCCAGGACGAGAAGACAGCGATTGTCGATAGGCACAATGAGATTCGAAGGGAGCCAGGGGCCAGCGATATGTACTACATCGTAAGCAACTTGACACCGATTCCTATCAAAATTTAAAAAAAGCTAGGGATTGGTACCTGATTTTGGACTATAACCATTTCAAAGCTAAATAGAGCCTAACTTGTATAAGCGGTTAAGATGACTTATTGAATTCAAATTGACAGCTTAAAATCATGAAGATGTTTTGACTAAAGAGGTCCCTCTGACTTAATATATATACCCATATGTTTCTAGCATTGGTTATGATTAACATGGCCAAGTTGCCATGGTATTCTGCACTTTTAGCCCCTTTATGCCTTTCAAATTATTTATTGATGTACGTATTAATAGTTCCTGATTATATTAAACAATAATCAGTACAGTAATGATCTAATGAAGATGTGGATATAGTCTCAAACCAATGCAAAACGAATTACAGTACACCCCTCCTTCGTTGACTGTTGAAACAATATTTCATGAACACTGTTACAAACACAGTCTCTATATAGGTCCGGTTCGTATCTTACTATTTCTTTCATGTATTTTTTTTTGTGCTAAGTTCTTTCCTTTGTATATACATCAGCGAAACCTTTCCTTTCAATGATAAGCATAATTCAATTAGTTTTAGGGAAGTTTCAGTCCCCTTGGTGTATTTATTTTCAGGACTGGGACGATGCATTGGCAAGTCAGGCCCAATCGCTCGCCGATTCTTGCGTATTCCATCACGTGAACGAAGGCCTGGTCATTGGCGAGTTCGACACGATAGGCGAAAATATATTCGCGATGGGCGGCGAGAGCAGTGACATCAAGACGGGAGTGGATGCCGTGGATGAGTGGTATAAAGAAAAGGACAATTATAACTTGGCCGATAACTCGTGCTCTGCTGAATGTGGTCATTACACCCAGGTAAGAAAAGATATATTCATGTTATAGATACAGGTACACTAACGATTAGAAATCGATACCAAACCAGGGGCCCGTTTCATAAAGCTGTTCGTAAGTTACGAATGACTTTACGCACGACAGGTGACCCTTTCTTATGCTACATGATATCCCTATGTAACTGATTCAGCACCTAAGAACAGGTTCCGGCCGTGCGTAAAGTTGTGCGTAACTTTACGAACAGCTTTATGAAACACCACCCAGGCTTTTACCGGACATGGGAGCATTCCATCGACCATTTTTGTCAGATAAGTTGACATATCTGATTTCCTTGATTTTTATTGGCTTGGACGCGCTGGTACTATGGTAACTGTCGGATAAAATGGGATTATTTTGCCGGTTAAAACGTCCGACAAGTCCTTTCATAAAACGCTCTCCAGTGGTGCGTTTCATCCGACAAGTAATGTTTTATCCGACAGTTACTGTGGTAACAGTGTCTCTCAGCCAATTATAATCAAGGAAAGTTGTCAGACCTGACAACTTGTCGGATGAAAATGTTGATGAAACACTCCCCGTCGGGAGCGTTTCATGAAAGGACTTGTCGGACGTTTTATCCGACAAGTTCTGTTTCATCCGACAGTTACCATAGTAACAGTACCTCTCAGCCAATCAGATTCAAGGAAAGTTGTCAGATCCGACAATTTGTTGGACAAAACTGTTGATGAAACGCTCCCCATGTGTCTACTTAACCGGTGTGCATGGGTGTGGACTCAGATTTGGAAATGGTAGGGTATCTGGCCCATGGTCTGCCCGCAAATCGGAAGTTACTTATGAAATCGGGGGCTTAAAAACTCACGAGTTAGGTGGCCCTATGCAAAATGGGGGTTATTGGGAACTGGAATTCAACATGACATGGGGGTTTTAATCGAAATCAGAAGAGAAGAAAATAATGGCTGATTAGTCGATGAAAAATCGGAAGAAAATTGAATGCTTGGGAATGTCTTGCAAGGCGTAAAAAGGGGGCCTTAAGGATCGCATACACTTACTACTACTTTAACCAAGTGCCCCACCCCAGGACCTTGAATACTGAAAAGGAGAACGCAAGTGCTAATGTGTATATTATTTGGCTTTAATCATAATAATCAATTATTAAAGTGTGATGTATAAATGATTAGATTAAATCTTGAATGTTTTTAATTCAAAGCTTTGCGTTCAACTTAAATGAATTGTTAAAAAAGTTCAAACAAAAAAGTTCAAACAAAAAAGTTTGAATGATTAAAGTTGTTTACTTTTTTGTAAATTGTTTTTAACTATTTTGAATTATGATATAAGTAAAGGGCTTAAAAACGTGCTTACATATATATATATATTTAATATTCAATATTTTTTTCAACAGGTAACGTGGGCTGAGAGTCGGAGAGTAGGGTGTGGACGTAACTACTGTCCTGATCTGCAAAATGCATTCCCTAATGCATGGTATATCGTCTGCAATTACGGACCTGCGTTAGTATATTCACAAATACTTTGGTTTTAATCATTCTGTGTTTGGCTAAATTCTGAGGTTGTATTAGAGATCGAGAGAAGGGTGCCAACATTGAATGGGAGATTCGATTCTTCAAAATGCAAACCGAAAATAGAATTAGAAACAAATCATTCGTTTGTTCATTAATTTACTCATTTATTTATTTAGGCCCCTTTCTCTATCATGCCTGTAGTATGTCAATGTTGAGTTTATGTCATGCGCGGATCCAGAGCCAACCAGAATTTGTCCACATAAAAGGGGGAAAAGGGGAAGGTGTTATCGACAGGGTGCACACATTTTACGAGTTGCACCATTTTATTTCTACCGGGTGCACCCGTGTATGTAAACAATGTATCGTCACTGTGCCAATATGATAATCATATCCTCTTTTCTTATTTTCAACAAGAAATTATATTTTAGAGGTTTTCAAGTGATATTTATAATTGTTATATGAATATAGGCCTACCTCCTTCATACTCGAACTTGCCCTTAAAAGAATGGTCCGGGCTGGAAATATTTATATATATGAACAGAGTAAAATTCACAAAGCAAATGCTGAAAATTTGATCAAAATCGGATTACAAATAACAAAGTTATTGAATTTTAAAGATTTGCATTATTCCAGTGAAACAGTTCAAGGCACGTCTTTATGAATATTCATTAGGCTGATGATGTCATATAACAATAGCCAGTTCTTGTATAGCGCATAACACATTATGAATAACGTCTCTACTTGTTCTTTTGTATTTTGGTATATGAAATTTGGTTTATTCAAGATTTTTCTACCAAGAACTAAAACAATTGGATTGGCTACTGATTAAGAGCATTAGTTATTTATTGCCGCAACTTATTTCAGCATAATGGAGACACCCCGGGGAGACACACTTACACATGTTATGAAAAAAATGAAACGTTTTTTTTATGTAATAACATAATAAAAATGAAAGTGGGCATGTGGCATCATCAGTCAACCTAATGAATATTCACGACGATGTGCATATAACTGTTTTCACAAAATATTGATAAACTTTAAAATTCAATAACTTCGTTATTGTTATCCAACTTTGATAAAATTTTCAGCATTTTGCTTCGTGAATTTTACTCTATTTATTTATATATAAATAATTTCAGACCCGAACCATCTCTTTAATGCGTCTTAATGACTTTTTTGTTTCAATAAATTCGCATTTCACACCTGCTTGAGCCTTTTCATGGACTCGAAGATCAAGAACTTTCTGTATCTTTCAATTCATAGAGGAAACGTTGGAACAGAAAAGCCGTTTAAGTTAGGTGATCCTTGCACGGAATGTGCATCGGGCAGCGGTCAATGTTATGATGGACTGTGCCGTAAGTATATAGTACATCGGTCGATCAAGTTAGAAAAATTCCCGGAAAAATTGTACAGATTGTGAAATAATATTATTAAGTCATTTTATCATTAAACGTTAGGCCTTTCTCTTTTTCTCAAGCTGTCTGTTAATTGATTCATTACAAAGCGAACTCTGTCAGACTAATCAGGATAATACAACACAAAATATACGAACAAACAATAATTATTCAGTATAATTGACCTTAGATTTTTGATGAAAATTACATACATTGATTATTAACAGGGTATTATTAATGTTTGCGTTGACAAGAACATATCTTATATTCCAATTGCCATATTCTATTGACATGAGGATAATATTTAGCCCCCTTTCTGCTTTGTGGCTTGTTTATGTTTCTTTTTTCGCTATGTTCAGTTTTTAATATTATTTTATTGTACTGCTTCATCTTCAAAATGAAATGTGAAATATTAATGTAAAAACTTAACCTATCTGATGAAAAAAAACTTTTTGTTTTATCTTTTCCTATGCAGGTCCCTGCAGTGAGCACAGCGAGGGATGCGGTAAACTTTGAAACCCCTCTTTTACTCTTTTACATTTTGAGGGACTTTCCGGAGGTGGGGACGCCCCCGAAATGTTGTAGCCTACATTGATCAAATAAAGGGATTCATTTCTCCTTTACTATTACTACTAATAAAAATCAAAATAACATTATACACAATTTCTCGTGACCAGAAACATAACTCCGAATATTTGTAAATAATTGTTTATAATGAAGAATTTTGCGATGAGAAATGATGCATGAAATATTTCTCTTTTTTTTCTATTTGATCAATGAGAAAGTTTAAAAACAAATTTACTTATCTAATATTGATAGCTTAGTTTTTAAAAACAAACACAACAAAGAATTAAGGTCGCATAAAAATCACTGCCAAAAGAGGTGACTCTTCGATACAATTTCCCAATGCAGATACTGCAATCATGAGCGGCATGTTACATAGATGAAAGCGGTCTCGGTAGAGCAAATAAATATGTGAACAGTAAGAATTAAAAGTCCAACCTAACAAAAGATTTAATACATTCTTGGGGTATTTTTCGGTACACTCTAAAAACACGGAGTAAAATTTTACCCAATATTGAGTAAAAAGGGAACATGCATATTTGCTGGGTAATTTGTTACCCTATATTGGGCTATTTCAACGCAAAATTGCATAAAATTTACCAAATATTTGGTATCTTTTTACCCAACAACGTGCATGTTCCCCATTTACCCAATATTGTGTAAACCTTTTTTTGGGTGTAATAACGTCACAAAAGATTTGAATTTCATTTGAAGTTTCCTGATTCAGACTGCAGGATCGTGTGCCAAAACTGTGCCAGCGTCAACGACGAGTGTAAATGTGACTGTCCCAATGGATACCTGGGGGATCGTTGCGAAGGTAAGTGACGAAATTCTACAATCACACTGGGCAGTCACACCAACAGAATAATTGACTCAAACAAACAAACAAATCCGTTAGTTCGATAGTTAGTTAGTTTGTGGAGGTGCCGTGGCCGAGTGGTCTAAGGCGCCTGGTTATACATGGAAAGTCCGGAGTTCGATCCCCGGCCGCGGCTCCTATGCCCGTGAGCAAGGCATTTAATTTACAATGCTCTTTTATCCTGCTTTCAAATAAATGGAAATGCTATTTGCATTATTGGTAACTAGGTGTGCACTTGTTTTAAAAAAAGATAAGGAGTGTTGGCGTGACTGATATCATTGGTAAATAAAAAGTAAAAGGGCAAATTTATGTGATAGGGTAGCAAGGTGATGAAATCATTCAGTCGAAATAAATGTAGTGGCTAAGAAATGTGGTGGTAATGATGGTGGTAGTGACAATGATGATGATGATGATGATGATGGTGATGGTAGTGATGGTGATGACGAATGATGATGACAATTGTGGGCATCTCTGTCATCAGATGACAATATAGACCGCCGTGCGCCTTCTTTTTCCAAGGGTGACGAAGTATACCACAATTCGTTAATTGTGGTGCTGAAGATGATAATGATGATCATTTTGAAAAGAATTCTTGCCTGACACCATGTGGTGTTTGGTGGGGGGGGGGGGTAAATCGACGATAATGGCCAGAATGTGACAGCGATGAAGACTGATGATTACGGCGACGCTTTGCTATGGTATCGATGTAAATTACTGATAATACTAATATTATTTTGTAGTATGAAATAGCAAAGATTGTAAGACTTTAATGATTGTTGACGGTGTGACGACGATGCATCGCGATGGGTTGACGAGTAATAGTTACGCAGCTATAAGGATGCTAAATCGTCGATGATCATCTGATGACAGAGTTGCCCACTATTGTCATTATTTTGTATTGATATGTTTTGGTGGTTCCTTTTCCCAGTTGATCTGCTCATGGTCACGGTTGTAAGTTAATTACGAAATTATTTTCCCTTTTCTCTTTCAGAAACTTGTGAGGACAAGGATCCATCTTGTGGAGCAAACCCCGGATGGCCAGACGCCGATTCATGTTCTCTTGGAGATTTCGTACCCGCTGGATGCCCCTTAATGTGTGGCGTATGCAGTAAGTTATCATTAAAGAAAAAAAATACTGCTGAATCTTTAGTTTTTCAATGTCATAATTAATAGTTTACGGAAATATGAATATTATTTCTGGGAATATTGAATAGAAAGTAGTACCCGTAACCTCTGCTTTAACGTGTGAGTTTATAGTTCCATTATTCATGATATCTATATCAACGATTCTATCAAATTATATTTCGTGTTTGTTTGTTTGTTTGTTTGATTGTTTTTTTTTACTAAATTAAATAATTATGATATTACCATGATAATAGTTTCCTTCATTATAATATAGTCGCCATTGATTTGAGTTTATGTTTCTTTCATAACGTAGTTAATGAAGGACGTTTATTGATAGTTGTCTCCATTTTACTTTGTGACTTTTTCTTGAATATAATGTAATTCCTCTTTTTTGGCAAATTCACTTCTTCCAGATGCCGCTGATCCCGACTTCGTTTGTGGTAAGAAAACAGATCGTGAATATAAATTTTCTCTGTAATTTTCGTTTGCTGTCATTTTGGTTTATTGCTTAATATGTGATGGCGATGGTGGTGGTGATGGTGATGATGACGACGACGATGATGATGATGATGACGATGATGATGTCGATGATGATGATGACGATGATGTGAAGAAGATTGATGAATTCCGGCTGTAAATATGTCAACGACGATGAAGAAAAAAAATTAGGATAACATTAACGTTGATGGTGTCGCTCATGATAATGGTGGTGATGGCGATTGCTATGTCAATGTATTTGTTGTTGAAAATGGTCGTTCCACTTGGTTTTGTTTTAAAGATGGTAGTACAAGCACGGGAACGAGTACTGGCACGGGTAAAGACACGGGTACCGGTACTGGAATGGATCGAACTCCTAACCGTGGACGACCAGGCGGAGGAGGAGGTGGGGAGGCACGCATCACGGGTGACATTTGTACGCAAGAATTCACTGCTGCAACCTATGTCGACAACGTACTTTACCTTTTCCACGTAAGTTAAGTTTCTTTTTTATTATTACTTATTTACCTGCCTGTAGATGATAGTTCGAAACTCTGATGGAAGATTGAGAGCGCTGGATTATAAATTACGATTATTTTTTAACTGCGTTTTGTTTTAGCGTTATTTATTGTTTTGTTTCTTTGTTTATATTCTTTGTTTATATTCATTTCAGAATCAGGTAGGAAAACATAACAAAGAAAATGATACAGCTGGATTAAGTTGTAAAGCATAAACATACAAATATTACATTTAGAGGATATATCCCAATTCAGCAATATAATAGATTATTGCTATTCTGAGTTTGGGTCCTGAAAAATTACAGAAACAAAACGTAAGTAACGTTTATATCAATATGCGCGAGAAAAAAGACATGATAACATTTACACATAAACATAAATATACATATTTCTTTAGAAATGTGTATCAAGACAATAATGGGATTCGGCATTGCTTATATCTTCCTAAAAAGAACTTTTAGCTTTGAATTAAAAAGAAAATGGTAAAAAGGGGTGCGTCATGATAGAGTTCCGCAACTGTAGTTTTGGGTATACATTGATTAAAACATCTTTTGAGTATCAAAGTGTGACTTTGAGACATAACCAAAATCACCCTCTCTTCCTAGGGACCCAAAAAAGATTACTACATGGAAAATCCATCAATGTCTTTTATCTAGATTATGGAAGAATTCCTGAGGGAGAAGTCATTCTAATTCGTGCACTTGACCTTGATTCATTGTATGTATACGGTTACAACATTAGGCCTACTATTCCAATGTTCAGTTATTTGCAGTTCTCAATGATCCAAAGTTGAAGCCAAACGACTTCTTTTCTTTCTCTTTCTATTCCAGAACCCTCCTTCTGCCCCCAATCTCCCCCCCCCCCCCCCCTCTTTCTCTCTCTCCCTTTTCTCACTCTTTTTCGGAAAAATATCGCCTTTTAACTTGTGTAAATTCATTAAAAGTGGTATAATTTATGACAAATTATAGGCCCTTTAAAGTACACTTTCATCCACATTCACATTTCTATGTTTTATGATACGGTTATCAAATTCAACTTTTTTTTCTTTCATGCCTGGTCTCCTTTCATCAGCTCCCACTCTTACCTACTCTTGTCCTTTTCACAGCATGTTTCATCACGAGATGATGAAGCGCCATTGAACATTCTATTTCATTCAGTTCTTTTCTCCTGTACACGAAAATTAATATGCCGTTGAAAAGTTGAATAGCAGTTCCAGCAATATGAGAAAATAACTTTCAGTTAACATAATTTTCTCGACACTTTTGAATTCACAGGGTGGAAAACTATGGAAAGTGTCATCATCTGGCGAGCTCCTATCGCCTGTTGGAGGTGAAGACGCACAGGATAGCTTTATCAAACTACCAAATGATATTTCAGCTGTCTACCAGCGAAAAGATGGCAACGTCGTGTTCCTGAGAGGTAAGAAATATTGCCAAATTATTCTTACATTTGGTTTCGTGGGGTTCTTCATCCTTCTCTTCGTCACTTCTTGTATCATCGTGATCACTATCATAATCATCTTCATCATCATCTTCTCCTCCTCCTCCTCCTCCTTCTTCTTCTTCTTCTCCTCCTTTTGCTTCTTCTTCTACTTATTCCTCATCATCAGATCAATCTTTAGCATCTTCGTCCATGCCTTCACTAAACGACCGCAAAGTGACATCACAAACAACATCATTATCATTATATTATTTGGCATCTTCATCCTAATCAACATCAGCAACAGGGTCATTTACTTCGTCATGATCTCTGTCTTATTGGATAACAAAAGATTTTTTTTGCATCAACACAGTAGCGTACATATTTGGAAGCTTGGGGCTGTTGCCCCCCAAAAAAAAATCACGACCAAGAAAAAAAATAGAGAAAGAAATAAAAGGAGAGAAAGAAGGGTGAAGTATACAATTTTCTGATTATTATGATTATTATTATCATTATCATTAAAATCTATCAAAAAATTGGATCTTTGTATTATAAAAATGTCGAATTTTTCGTTCGCTTCGCTCGCTCACAACTTTTTAAAAAATTTGCGCGATATCTACCCCTATATATTTTGGCTCACTACGCTACTGCATCAACAACAAGGTTAGCGATTTCCCCCCGAAATATCTGGCCAATCGGAGCTCCATTTTAGTACATGTACAAATTTTAAATTACTAATCACTAACACATTTAGTCCAATGATCATCATTGACATTATAGTTATTTCGTGATTGCTTACTGCATGTCCACGGTCGAAGATCATCAGAAATTGAGAAACTTCTGCTCATCATGAGCAACTGTCCCAATACGGCGCTCACAGAAACAACGTATTTCCTGATTCATTAATAGAAACTACGTTTTTTCCTGATTCACTCATAGAAACAACTCTTTTTTCTGATTCATTCCTTTCTCTTTTTATGCAAAATATAATTCTTTCTCCTTTGTACTTTCTTCTTCAGATCAAAAGATGTTTATTTTCCAGGATAACAAGCGCATAGAAGGCCACCCTATTAAAATAGTAGACTGGGGCGTTGAGAAAGATATAGCAGGAGCGGCTCATGACGGGCAACAAGGTAAGACCACTATTTTCACTTGTTTAACCAATCAATATTAATCAACCCTTCAGTCCGTTATCTATAACTCAATATTTCATTTCATTTAGGTTTTTTCCACAAATCCGTTATGATACAATACGTTGATATAACGTAACAAAGTTGAACAACCATCACACACGTAAATGTAGACTATAAAGTATAAATAGCAAGCATTCTTAAACAATACATATTACAGATGTTTAATTACCTAAAAAACGGAAAAGTGGAGAAAACCTTATAAGCAGAATGCTTGTAGATAAGGTTCCCTTTTTTGTACATTAATTTTGATATGACTACTTAATAATAATACACGTGACATTTTATCAATCAACTTACACCGATATTGATAAATAAACGGATAGAGAGATTGAATATTCAATATATTTATATCTAGAAAATCTCAGAATGTTGGTTGGTTGGTTGGTTGGTTGACGTATTGACTGACTGCCTGCTTGCTTGACTGCTTGCTTGCTTGATTGATTGATTGATTGGTAATGGGGGTAACGACTGACCGATTGATTGAAATTTTCATTTATAGTTTCTGATTTTTTTTATAAGCATGATATTCATAGGGTAGTTGGTTGTTTGATTCATTGACTGATGAGTAAAATTATTGATCGATCAATGTATTGATTGATTTCCCTCGTGACTTTTACCATAATGAGATGTCCGTCTTTTATTTCACACAATGCAGACAAGACGTACTTCTTTAAAGGCCCACAAGTATGGCGCTACGACGAGAAATCAAAGACAATAGATAACGGATATCCGAAGAGTATCGCAGCCGAGTACGATTCGAAGGTCAACAAACCGCAATTTGTTTTCTCGGATAACAGAGGTATATGTATAAATTTTCTTTAATTGATTGGGTTTTATTTTGCGTTGTGCAGAACAAAATACTTAAAAAATTAAGCGTTTTACAGAATTATGGTATTTTACAATATTTATAAGGAGACCGCTATCATTGCTTGAATAGATGAAGGCCTATAATTAAAACGATGTTGGTGATTAGGCCTAAGGTTGTTCTTTCGGCTTAGCATTTTAGTATCCAGTAATATTCCCATATCACATCTATGTTGAAACGCAATTCATTTTCTTTTATTTTCATGCAGGGAATTTCTTTTTCGTAAAGCTCCAGAAAGTATTCCGCATCAGCGCCGGAGGGAACGAAGTAGACACCGGATATCCGAAACCATTTGCTCCCGAATTCTTCTCTGACTGCTAGAGGTCAGATAGCTATACCAAATCTGTAAATCAAAAATCAATAATCGGTTAATTGTTCATAATAGGGGTGGATTACAATGTATTCAGGATGTATTACCTCTTGTTTTCCACTATGGCCTCTTGGCCAGTTTGCGATTTAAGTCAATTCAAATAGGTTTAAGCCTTCGTAAGTTGGTCTTCTATTATATCGATAGATAAAATGTTTAATATAACATTTTACATATAATTAGGGCTATGTCTTCACTTTCAAAACTATACCTAAATTTTGTTATACGATAAGCTTCTTTATTTGAGTATGCGTTACTCTTCAAAGTCACGTTGTACACAAAGCCTGTTTGAATAATCTCTTAGTGTTGATGGGATTAAAAAGAGTTTACAATATAACCCCAATTAAATAAAAATAAATAGAAAAGAGTTTCGTTAATAGGCGGCCTGTGACGTCCATCAAATTAAAATCTAAGACTGAGCAATATCTAAGTAAAAGGAAGTGAGAGATAAATTAAAGAAATGACTGGTAAATTAACGAGTTTGAAAAGTGGAGGAAATTTGATGTTTTTGAGAAAAAAAGGCCTGTGCCATATATTTGAAATGATGAATCGATAATCGTCCTTTCTCAGTGATCCCTGTAGATTTTGGTAATAGCGCCCCCTATCAAATACTTTGGTGCTACCCCGTCATATAAGCATCAGGTTTAAAAAAAATTCCAGTTCTGGTTTTTTTATGTTTTTTTTCATTTCTGTTGTGTGCATATCAAAATTAATAATTTTTATTTATTCTTTTTAAAAAACAAACGAAACATGAAACATGACTTTGTAGGCTGAAAGTGGCATATGAATTTGTTAATAAGAATGTTCAACTTCAAATCCAAATATTAATTTTTTACGCTCAATTTTTGAATATTATTTATGTATTTGCATTTGTTCATACCAAATATTTTAGAACATTTAATCTATAATTTTGATGAAAGATTATCCACGTGAATGTAATATCATGTCACTTTGAGGTTATGGAAGGTTGAGAATTGGATGTTGCGTCTTTTCAATAATAAGAGTGGGCTATATTTAACCGGGATCACAACTCTGGAGGATAAACATGATAAAACGATTTTATCGTTAAAGAGAGTGGAAGGTGGAAGTGAACAGACATTGTACATGAACGTTTCTACATGTATGTTTTTATACTCTTCTCTTCGAACAAAATATATATAGGTTCCTGTGTGGATAACAAAGTAATTGATAACTCTTGGTTTCAGTGAAACGTACTATCATATTCCTAGCCACGACTTCCTCAGGCTTTATTTCCTTTGCAAAGAAAAACCTCAGTTATCAATTATTTTTTACATTTACTTATTGTAACCATATTCTTTAAAATTATCTATTAGAATGCTGTAAAATTCACCTACAGTACATGTAGTTGTGCTTGCTTGTTTTGAAGTCAGTACAGAAGAAATAAAACGATTTTGTTTGCATTCTACCTACAAGTAATTCCAAGGAGTTTGTTTGTATGTTTCCTCCCCCCCCCCCCCCCTTTGAATGGGCGTTCTTTGGTCCTACCCCCTTGTACCGTTACATATTTTAGGATTTTTCTGTAATGTCAAAGTAAAAATAAACTTAACAAAGCTATGTAGAAATGGGAGGGATTTTGTATTCCCATTCCATTTTCATTTTTGGGATTTACTCTCTAATCTACCCTCCAAACCCAACACAACCCCACTTCCCCCTCACTTTAGCCCCACCCCCTTCTCTCTCCTTCCCGCTACCTTCCCATCATCTCTCCTCCTTTCCACTCTCTCTCTCCCTCCCTCTTCCCCCTCCCCCATCTCTCTCTATCTATCTCTCTCTCTCTCTCTCTCTTGGTTATCTTATCCTGAATTCTTAAATAAATGCAAAAAATATAATCATAATAAAACACACAGGAAAACGATACTCTCTTTTCAAGTTCATTTATTATAAAAACAAATTTGTCCTTTGCATTGCAAGCCTTCATCACATTATAATAATAATATGACAATCACATTAATAATACATGCCTGACTATTCAGTGGAGTAGAAGTTTAATCAATTCATTGTAGGTACATGTATATTAAATAAAATTAGTCAATATACCCTGGTAATAAACAAAATGCATAGAGCCTCAATATTTCCAATGTTTCTAAAGCGCTAATAAGTTTGTGAGTGTAGAATAAAACACATTTTTACTGGTGGTTACAAGCTGTTATAAACATTTGTTTGACAAAGATCAAATTTATCATAAAACTATGATTTGTAATAAAAAAAAAATTATGTATGCTCTGACTCATTTACAATGAGCTCATGCAGTATTTTGAGGGCCATAACTAACATTTAGAAAGAAATAGCATCATCAGAGTTATGACTACTTCAACCGTTCTGCAATTGGCAAGAGAAGTATTGAAAAAAAAATAATGGAAAAGAGTGATTTTTCATAACACCTGCAGTATATCTGACATAACAGATCACATCACCAACTGGCATCCCTGCTTATTCAGTGTTGGAAGATCAATCCTCTTTAAAGTTCTCTTCTTTTTCCCCTCTATTTCTGATTTTTTTTTGTTCCTGATTGATTGACTCAACATATCTTACTTTATACACTTCTGAAGTAATCAATATCTCCAGCTGGGGCAGATCCAGGATTTTCCAAGGAAAATTTGACAAGAAAAAAAAGAGGTCTTAAATTTACATTAAAAATATTCAATGACTCTCAAAGGGGGGGGGGGCACGGCCGGATACCCCCCCCCCTAAATAGATTGGCAACTGATCTCCAGTAATTTTAAATGAACCTAGACATATTTGCATGATATCATATGCCAATGACACACTCCTTAAACATACAAAATTGCATTGATCTAATTCATTGTGTGTATAACTTCTGACTTTACAATTAGAAAACAAATATCAACCTGTCAATCAAGAAAGCTCAAAATTTGTTCCTGAAAACTCCTTCAAACATAGTGGTACTCAATTTTTTTAAATCCTGTGCGAACAAAAATTGAAAAAGAAATTAAAGTTTGCAATTAAATGCTTGTTGGTGACAAGAAATTTCATCTACACAGATACTTTTCAATGAAAAGCTGACATGAAATTAAAAGGTGATATCTCTTTAGAAAGCTTTCTCTATTTTCTTGCACTTTCCTCTATCTTTGAATCATTATTTTACTTATTACTAAGCATCAAATAAAATATTCCAATTGTGAAAAAAAAATTGAACAGTTTTATGAAACACACATGATATTATACGGCAGCTATGATAAAACAGAACACACACAAGTACCAAAATGAGCTCAACTATTTTTTAAATAATAACAAATCCAACATGTAAATTGCACTTCTTTCTGTAAATTGATATCAAAATAATATATAACATTAAATTGTATTAAAGTGTATTATCCCAAATTCATTGAAAAATAATTTTGAAATCAGCAATAAAACTATTTCCTACTGGATTTACAACACATGAATTAATGGAAGATAATAAATGGACTGCCAGTTCATTTAAATAAAATGCATATTATTACTGTCATAACTTTGAAATTGAACAAAGAGTATATTTAGTATTGTTCATATCAGACTCAAAATATAAAAAATGTTTGCTCCTGTATAATGCACACCAGTGCATGTTAATTTAGCTTTGTAGAACTTAGGTTTATCTGCTGATACAAAAGAACATGGAATAAAACTGATTCTTCACACCGGCAAAATGTTCATGTAATACATCAGGAATTCCTATACAGTAGAGCGTTTAAAAAAAGGACTAGTAAGATGTTTATCTGACAGTCTGTTTTATCCAACAATTACCATGAGGAACTACCCTACTCAGTGAAACAAAGTAAAGAAAAGTTATTAGATCTGACAATTAGTCAGATGAAAAAAATTGATGAAACAGCCCTAAGAATTACATGAACCTTTAATGGGTTTAGTGAGTTATCATATTGAAAATATATACTGACTGAGTACTATCAAAGATTGACATCATGTTTCAATACATTAGATTGAGCACCTCACTCAGCATGTCAAACTTGGATCTAAATAAACAATACTTAAAACCCCCACCCCTACTTAATCACTTCATGAATAACACTTTGTATAGAACTCGGTATCAAATTATTAAGGACATTTTGCACACTTAGGGGATAATTTGCCTTTTTGCCTTTTCCCCTTTTTTGTTTGTTTTTTGTTTTTGGCCTGCTTCATATGAATTCATCCACTGAACCATCCAACATTACCTTCACTTATGCATATTTGAAAGGAGACTGGATGGGGCAAAATATTCAGAAATAGAAAATACCATATCTTTATAATATTTAAAGACAAAAATCTATTTACAAAATCTATTGTGCATCAGAATAAATAGAACTCTAGCAGCAGATACTGCCTCACCGAAACAGATAGATGGGTACACTGTGATCAGCTACATGCGTCAGGTTCAAACTCTGGTACCTGTATGGAATGAAAGTTGGTTTGGGATGAGTTTAATAGAAGAGACAATTTACCCTGGGGGGGGGGGGGGGCACTCTCCACATGGCCTGCTATGCACCCGCATCCAGAAACAGCATAAAAAAGGGTCATGTTTCGGCGTCGGCGTCTTTGGCAAAAAGGGTTGCATTTCAGCACCATTCGGGTGTAAATCGCCTTTTAGGGTAGCCTTTTTTCTCTGTCTTCACACCATTTAGGGTTGCTAAGTTGGTTTCGAAAATTACGCCATTGAGGGGTGCCAATTTTGGCAAATTTGAGGAGACCCGGAAGCAGAACGAAGCCATAAACACCATGAAGGGCGATTTTAAGGGATACAAAAAAAAACATCGCACACGCCGGCCAGCGCATCACTTATGAGAGTCAGATGAGTTACCCCCGTACAGTCCTAGCTAGTCTCTTACACCTGGCTCTATACTAGGCAGCACGCTTTACCCACATGCCCACAGGTATATCAATCGATTTTGATATTTAGGCCACTGCGGGTATCAAATTAGGGGATTTCCCTGTTCATGGTAGTTATTAGGGTGGCTTTTCTCATGGGTTATGCCATTTAGGGTTGCAAATTTAATTAATGTCATTACGCCAATTAGGGAGCATTTCTGAGATTGTCGGGAACGGGAAGGGAGCAGTCAATGTGGAGAGTGACCCCCCCCCCGAGCAATTTACGTGTCAGTCAACGAAGGGGGGCGAGAGAGAGAAAGATACAGAGCAAGAGAAATACAGAGAGATAGAGAGAACCAGTGTGATGAAATGTGATAGGAGCAAAAGGAGTAGAAGAAAGTAGAAATGCATGAAACACATAATTGGAAGCAGTTTGCATACATTACTGCTGTTAGGCAACTTTGGGGATGCACTGTACAAAGAGATGGTGAATGATATTTCTAAACAGCTCATAAAATTGTGTGCTGTTTAATTAAACTGTGTTTCTTCGGAATGGTACATGTATGTTTTAATAAAAATATTTAATTCCAAACAGGATTGAATCCTTTCTCATTATTGTACAAACAATTATCATAAACTCACAAAAAAGGTGTGTTCTTAAATTCATTTAGATCAGAATATCCAGATATGGATTGTCCAACCTCTGTGTAGTTCTACATGCCCTCATTGGTCAAAGCAGTGCATACAATTCCCCTTACCCATCTCCACCCCCCCCCCCATACACAATTTGAGGCTGAACATAGTAATTCCTGGAATAGTGATCCCACTCTGCATGTGTGTATCTCAAAATGCTCATTCTGCCCCATGAGATCAAATATAAATGTACCATAGGACTTTGTGAAACAGGCCTCTATTGATTTTATCAATTGACGGAGGCTGGAGTGAATTCATTTGAACACATGATAGACATGGACCAATAACATTTTTTCTAAATTGTGAATGACGGACTTATACAGCTACCTGAAATCCTGAACCTTCTAGATACAAATAAGTCCTGAATAACCTAAAATATACAAAATACAGGTAGAGTAAGTCTGCCCAATCATCCAATTCATTATCTTGGTTCATTATGAGACAGAATTGCCTCCCTGTACATCATTTAAATCCTGATCCACCAGAACTCTCATCCATTTTAAGAAAACATTACTTACCACTCTGAATTTCTGTGGTAGTAGTAACCTTCTATCGATGCTGTTGACTTTTGGAAGCAAATGTAGTAAAATCCAGCAAATGATGCTCCGCTTATGTCTTTAACTTTGTGATCTGGCACCAAGAAGTGTTCCTAAAATGAATAGAAATCAATAGAAATGATATGTTGGAAGCAGCTGTTGATTCGTGCTTTTGGATTAACAACAAATTACATTCTCCAACTGATAAATTTGAAGTGGACATGCATACAAATCAGGGGCGGATCCAGGATTTTCCAAGGGGGGGATTTTCCTGAGGAAAATTTGACAAGGTTTTCACCCCAAATGTAAGGTCATTTCGCCCACGGAAAATTTGACAAGCAAAAAAAAAAAAAAACAAGTCCATGCCTCTCAAAAACGGGGGGGGGGGGGGGGCATGGGCCAGATGTGCCCCCCCCCCCGAACCACCAGTGATACAAATTACATTACGTAACTAGTAATCAATTGCTTTTCTTGTGTTTGTTGCTTACAAACTGTTAAAAAATACACAAAAAGGATCTTCCAACACATCACAGACTCTTGTCTATAGTAAAATGAGCACACAGCACTAGCATGCATTATATAACTACTACTAGTAGCCCAGCCACCCTGTAGTCGGGGATTAAACCAGATTTAAAAACAATACAGATAAAGAAAAGATATGGAAATGATACATTTGCTTTTCTCTTTTGGCAAATATTGATGAGCTTCAGTGTGTCATTATTCATTGGAATATAAAAAAAATTGAATTATTCCTGATATATCTGATTTATATGATACATATTATTTACCAACAGCCTGCCTAAATCACAACATAATAAAAAGAAGAAATCAAACTATATCGAAGTACATACTTTCCACCTCATGAAGACATAATCTGTGTTTTTCAGGGCATCATAGTTGAAGTTGTCTTGATTGAAAGTCTTGGTGTATTGGTAAAATGATAAAAACTGACCCTGCAATTACAACATAAAAAACAGCAGATTCCAAATAGAATAACTGTATACAGATCAACAATTAGCAAGGCATAGCTGTCATCAATACATAAATCCCCAGAAAGTCACAGAAATGGAACATAGACCAATTCCAGAACCTAAATGTAATAAGAAACAGAAATCATATTCCATTTACTAGTATACTACAAATCATATAAAAAGGACTAATATTTAATGAAAGGTCAATGATAAAAATGCTAATTACCCCCCCCCCCTCCATTTTCATTTCATAAAGAAGAATAACAATCTTCTTGCCATATTATCTGTCTGAAACTGTTCATAATTGGCATTCAGTTTCCATAGGATGGCCTATCTATTAGCCTCAATGCCTCTTTCTCACTGGCCTTGGATATATATTTTTTTTGTGACCTCATTATAATATACTCCCATTTGTGCTGTGATACCAAAAAATGCCCTTTTGAAAATGGACTTGCCATAATATATGGAAATAGAAGAGTTTATTCTTTCAAGGGTATTTTTAGTACCTGTTTCATAGATTAAAAAAAAAACATAAAGTAAACTTATACTCAGCACTAAGGCAAATGGCTGTCTAGACAAACAGATTATTTGAATCTAGGTAGCAGACCTTCTTTGGGCTCCAACTTTCAAGATATGAGGTGATATTTATCAATTTGTAGATTAATTTCATCCAAGTCCTGCTTTTTGTATTTTTCATCTTGAAAATGGGTACCTCGGAGTTTTCCATCTAGGCATTTACCAAAGTGCTGGGAACTATTGAAGGATAATATAGATCAGATAATACCATTTTTTTTCCTGGATTATTTAAGTGTGAAACTACATGTACATGTCTCATTTACCCAATGCTTCTTGTCAACTTCTTCATCTGCATCCCATTTTCTTGTAAGAAATGGATATTTCTCCCCTATGATCTCCCCTTCAAAGAAAGTTACTAGAACAGGAAACTCATCAGTCAGGCCTTTGATCTTCAAGTACCCACACAGATAGCTGTTCTCCTCATCAACATGCTGTATCGGTGAGAAAATTGTCAAAGAATGAAGCTTGTTTAGAAAAAAAGAGTTTGATGAAATGAAATTATCTGCTTTCTCATGATCTACAGTCACCATGAATGATCATTCAGACGTTACTCTGACAATGATAATTTTGGAACATTCCAATTGGGCCCACGGAAATATTATTTTTCATATTAACTCAAACCAAATTAACTTTTATGACATTGATTTATTTACATACCATAGCTTTTTTTTTCTCTACTCAGGCCATTTTTCATCCATGCGAATAGGTGGTATCAATCATGTTTCCTGGATAAAAATTTAGCACATGGTTTGCTGCACTGCTTCAGCTACACATTTGAACATAAAAAAACCCTTGATTCATATGAAAAATAATGGGTGTGCAGACATGGGGCACAGTTGGTTTTGTCTTGATTTTTGAGGGGATGTTTTTTTTTTATTTACAGGTAATTTTTTTTCATTGAGGGGATGTTTTTTTTTTATTTACAGGTAAATTTTTTTCATAAGAAATTCATATATTTTGCTCAAATTAAGATGGAAACTTTGTGGAATTACAAAGAAATTGATGTATAATAATAATCTAAAGATCCATCCATTTTAGGAATGCAGATTAAAGATCTACAAACACAACATATGAGTCAGCAATGTCAATGACTATTTATTTGTATTTTTGCTATTTTTTATGAAACAAAGAATATTTCAATAGTGCAAATATGACATTAAACTTAAAGGCAATTTGAAATTTTCAGGGAAAATCAAACCATGTTTCACATTATGAGGGAAAAAATAAGATAATTTATATAACAGACCTTTTAGAGTCAAATTAATAAATAAATAAGTGGGTGACATCCCAATACCCTTGTTTGAAAACTGACCAGCATTTTGGCTTTTTGCATGAATAGTTCTTTGAAATAATGCCAATTTTTTATTAAAAGCTTTTTAACTTTCTTCTTTTAGTTTTATCAAAATTTGATAATTCTTTTAGCATGAGGAATAACAATAGAGTACCCTCTATCATTACTTCCTTCGAAAAAAAATTGTTATTTCTAAAGTTGATGTTGAGCTCTGCCTGGCTGGCTCAATTAGACCTAGCCTATCTAATATAGTAATATTCATCATGTTCATTCAATTTCCAATCAATGTTTTCTGGGGTGGACTTGCCCTTTTGAAAATTGTTTATTTTAAATAATAAACTATGTAATGTTAGTGTAATTGATCTCAATCTCAGTGCCAGTAAGATAGGGCCTTTAATTCAGATATCATGATATTTTGAAATCAAGGTTTCCTCAGCTCGAGCTCATCACACAATTAACAGGCACGGGCTTCACACTATGCTAGCCATCGTATCCTTCTTTCGCGCTACGCCGGGGTCTCTAGGGCAGGGACAAGTCCTCTTCCCCGGTCTTTTCCCCAAGCTCAGCAGATCTACTCACTTGCAACTCGACTTCCACGTCGTAACGATTGCCTTTGCTCTTCTGATGCCCTTGAAACCTTGAACCACTATAAAGCAAAGATCGAGCAACTCCTGGCTGGCAACAGTTTTGGGGCGGTGGAGGATAAACGTCGACAACACCAGGCATTTTCATCGAATTTAGGAACGTTAGAGTCAACGGTGGCTCAAATGATCAGTAGCATATGGGACTCGTACAATCGTCCAAAAAATATCTCGCGCCCGGCCGGCCGTGCATGTTACGTTATCGACCCATTTATTTAGCCTAGCCGTCAACGTCTTATGGAAATCGGGGGGGGGGGGGGCACTCTACTAAACGATGCTCTTGCGACAATGATATTGCTCCGGGCTTATTTTCGGATTTGCATTATTCCGGTGAGACAGTTTTAGGTATGTCTTCATGAATATTCAATGAGCAAACTGATGTCATATCCCTACTTGTATGTATTGTAATATATGAAATTAGGCATATTCAAAGTTTTCTACCAAGAAGTGTTGAACTAAAACAATTAAATTGACAAGTAATTAATAGTGCATTAGTTATTGAGCTTGTAACATACCTTGTTGTGGGCGTAAAGTTTTACCCCTTACCTATAAAACGTGTTTGCCCCTTTCCTCCCAATTTCTTGAAGTCAGTAAAGTGGAAGATACTGACTGTATTATATGGCGATGTGTGGTTTCAGCATGAGAGCATGGGCAAGTATAATTGGTCAGAGTTAAACTTTTCCTTTTTGAGCTCCCAATTCCTTTCTCTAGATTTGACTTGAAAGGGTTTATGAAAGTGCTCTTCAGTACTTGATTTGGCAAGTTATATGGTTATCAGATACTTCTCGATGTGAGAAAGAATTTTGTCTTTTTCAGACGAGTACAGTTGCTCTGCATGGGTTTCTCTATCTTGTCCTGTATAGTTCTGGAGTCTTCATTGAATTTGAAGAATTTTGAAGTCACAAGATCCGGAAGCTTAAAAGTGCCACCGAGATGTTGAGATTATTATCTCGGGAAGTCGACATCTTGATAGCAAAAGATAAGATGACGAGATCCCAGATCTCATCATGTAGACATCTTTTAGAAGAGATGTTGAGATGACAAGATCCCGGATCTCATCATGTCAACATCTTTTAGAAGAGATGTTGAGATGACAAGATCCCGGATCTCATCATGTCAACATCTTTTAGAAGAGATGATGAGATGACAAGATCCCGGATCTCGTCATGACGTCATCTTTTAGAAGAGATGATGAGATGACAAGATCCAGGATCTCATCATGTCAACAACGTGTAGAAGAGATGATGACATGACAAGATCCAGGATCTCATCATGTCAACATCTTGTAGAAGAGATGATCAGATGACAAGATCTTCGATCCATGATCATGTCATCTAATCATCTCTTCTTAAAGATGTAGACATGACGAGATCCAAGATCTTGTCATCTCATCATCTCTTCTACAAGATGTCAACATGATGAGATCCGGGATCTTGTCATCTCATCATCTCTTCTACAAGATGTCAACATGATGAGATCCAGGATCTTGTCATCTCATCATCTCTTCTTAAAGATGTTGACATGATGAGATCCGGGATCTTGTCATCTCATCATCTCTTCTACAAGATGTCAACATGATGAGATCCGGGATCTTGTCATCTCATCATCTCTTCTAAAAGATGTCGACATGATGAGATCTGGGATCTCGTCATCTTATCTTTTGCTATCAAGATGTCGACTTCCCGAGATAATTATCTCAACATCTCGGTGGCACTTTTAAGCTTCCATAGTCACAAGATCGTCGGTCCCTTGAATTATTCGGAACACTTGGATAAGATCTGCTCTGTGACGTCGGTAGGATAATGAAGGTAACTTTAATTGAGCCAACCTTTCCGGGTAACTCTTGACCTGTAAACTCGGAACCGCTTTTGTAGCTATTCTTTGGACTCTCTCGATCGAGTTTCGCCTGATCCTTCTTTTTGTTAATTGCTGCAACTTATTTCATCATAATGAAATAATGGAGACACACATCATTTACACATTTATGATAAAATATCATGTAATAACATTAGATTTTAAACCAAAAAAAAGGAAAGTGGGGGTGTAACATCACCAGCCCACCTTTATGTGCCTAATGAATAGTTATGAAGAAATGCCTAGAACAGCAGTGTTTTACTGGAACAATGCAAATTTTAAAATTCAATAATTTGTTATCCGATGTTGATGAAATGTCAGCACTTTGCTTTGTGAATTTTACTCAATTTAGATACAAATATCTTCAGCCCGGAGCATCCCTTTGAACCCCGGCTTTAAACCCAGTCATTCGATTAGCATACTAGTAATGTGTGGAATTGTAGCCGGAGCAAATTTTTTTCAGTGGCGTGTGCAAGGCTTTGGTGCAACCCACTGAACTACCACTATGTGCAATTATAATGTTTGACCACAAAGAAAAATACAACTATACTACCTTTATTGTCAGGTGTAAAATGAAAACTTTTACTATCAACACTTTATTTCCTCGCTTCGGGTCTCTTTTTATATCACTTCTCAAAATATATGAAGGGTATATCGTTCCAGTTTATTTGAATGAATTAAGAAAAATCTACCACACTGAAATTTCGTCAAAATCCGATGTAGAACAAAAAGAATTGTGACATTTTATTTTTTTCTCATCTGTAAGTTGGACCTGGGGAGTGTCGACTTAATTTGTTGTGTGACAAGTTTCATATTGGTTTGATTCGGGTGTATATACTTCTTATGTGAAATTAAAGAGTGCAATGTATGAAATGACAAAACATCACCAAAGAAAATGACCTTTTTTTGGGGGGAGGGGGGCTTGTTAACAGATTCCAGGCCAAAATCACCTTGAAAATGTGAATATTGGAAACCATTCCTTTTGCTTGTCAAAATAGTATATACAGGCGCGGATCCATGGGGGGGGGCCGAGGGGGCCTCGGCCCCCCCCTTCGGCTAAAAAAAAGAGAGAAGGAAAGAAAGAGAAAAAGAGGGGAAGAGGGGAAAGAAAAGAAGAAAAAGAAGAAAGGAAGAAGGGAAGAAAAAAAGAGAGGAAAGAAAAAGGAAAGGAGAGAGAGGAGAGGGGAAAAGAAGAGGGGAAAAGAGAGAGGAAGAAGGGAAGGAGGAAGAGGGAAAAAAAGAGAGAGGAAAGGGGGAAGAAAAGAAGAAAAAGGAAAGAGGGGGAAGGAAGGGAAGGAGAGAAAAGGGGGAAAGAAAGAGAAGGAAAAAGAGAGGGAAAGGAAAAGGAGAAAAAAAAGAGAGAGGAAAAAGAGGAAAGAAAAGGAGGAAGAGAAGAAAAGAAAGGGAGAGGGAGGAAAGAAGAGAAGAAAAAAGAGAGGGAAAAGAAGAAGGGAAAGAAAAAAGGAGAAGAAGAGGGGAAAGAAAGAGAAAAAAGAGGAAGAGGGGGAAGGAAGAGAAGAAAAAGGGAGGGGAGGGAGAAGAAAAAAGAGGAAGAGGGGAAAAGGAAAAGGAGAAAAAAGGAAAGAGAGGAAGAGGGAAGAAAAAAGAGGAAAAAAGAGAGAGAAGGGAAAAAAGGGGGAAAGGAAGAGAAGAAAAGGGGAAAGGAAGAGAAGAAAAGGGGAAAGAAAGAGAAGAAAAGGGAGGGAGGGGGGGAAGAAAAAAGAGGAAGAGGGGAAAGAAAAGGAGAAAGGGGAAGAGGGAGGAAAGAAAAAAAAGAGAGGGGAAAGAAAAGAAGAAAAAAGGGAAAAAGAAGAGGGGAAAGAAAGAGGAAGAGGGGAAGGAAGAGAAGAAAAGGGAGGGGAGGAGGGAGAAAAAAAGAGGAAGAGGGGGAAAAAGAGAGAGGAAGAGGGGAAAAGGAGAAAAAAGAAGAAAGAGGAAGAGGGATGAAAAAAGAAAGAGAGAAAGGGGGAAAGAAGAGAAGAAAAGGGGAGAGGAAGACGGGGAAAGAAAATGATGTTCGAACCAAAAGGGCGCTGAAATAATGTTCGAAGAAATGTCAAAATGCTGTTCGAACTGGGGGCAGAATTGATGTTTGAACGGGAGGGGGGGGCGAATTGATGTTCGACGTAGGGGCGCCAAATTGATGTTGGAACTAGGGGCGCCAGATTGATACTCGAGCTAGGGGGGGGGGTGGCGAAATGGTATTCGAACTAGGGGCGCCAAATTGATGTTGGACCTACATGTAGGGGCGCCGAATCGATATTCGAACTAGAAGGGCGCCAAAATGATGTTCGAAGGGATGCCAAAATGATGTTCGAACTGGGGGCCAAATTGATGTTCGAACGGGGGGGGGGGGGCCGAAGTGATGATCGACCTACATGTAGGGGCGCCGAATTGATATTCGAACTAGGGGCGCCAAATTGATATTAGACCTACATGTAGGGGCGCCGACTTGATATTCGAACTAGGATGGCGCCGAAATAAAGTTCGAAGGGATGTTAAAATAATGTTCGAAGTGGGGACGCAAAATTAATACTCGAACTGGGGAGGGGGGCCGAATCGATGTTCGAGCTAGGGGAGCGCCAATTGATACTCAAACTAGGGGGTCGCCGAATTGATGTTCGAACTAGGGGGGCGCAAAATTGATACTCGAGCTAGGGGGGAATGATATTCGAACTAGGGAAGGCAAATTGAGTTCGAAGGGATGCCAAAATGATGTTCGAACTGGGGGCCTAATTTATGTTCGAACGGGGGGGGGGGCCGAATTGATGATCGACCTATATTTAGGGGCGCCGAATTGACATTCGAACTAGGAGGGCGCCGAAATGATGTTCGAAGTGGGGACGCCAAATTGATACTCGAACTAGGGAGGGGGCCGAATTGATTTTCGACGTAGGGGCGCCAAGTTGATGTAGGGGGCGCCAAATTGATACTCGAGCTGGGGGGGGGTGGCGAAATGGTATTCGAACTAAGGGCGCCAAATTGATGTTGGACCTACATGTAGGGGCGCCGAATCGATATTCGAACTAGGAGGGCGCCGAAATGATGTTCGAAGGGATGCGGCCAAAATGATGTTCGAACTGGGGGCCAAATTGATGTTCGAACGGGGGGGGGGGCGAAGTGATGATCGACCTACATGTAGGGGCGCCGAATTGATATTCGAACTAGGAGGGCGCCGAAATAAAGTTCGAAGGGATGTTAAAATAATGTTCGAACTGGGGGCGCAAAAATAATACTCGAACTGGGGAGGGGGGCCGAATCGATGTTCGAGCTAGGGGGGCGCCAATTGATACTCAAACTAGGGGGGCACCGAATTGATGTTCGAACTAGGGGGGCGCCGAAATGATGTTCGAAGTGGGGGCGCCAAATTGATACTCAAACTAGGGGGCGCCGAATTGATGTTCAAACTAGGGGGGGGGGCGCAAAATTGATACTCGAGCTAGGGGGGCGAAATGATATTCGAACTAGGGAAGGTAAATTGAGTTCGAAGGGATGTCAAAATGATGTTCGAACTGGGCGCCGAATTAATGTTCGAACGGGGGGGGGGGCACATTGATGATCGACTTACATGTAGGGGCGCCGCGCCGTACTGATATTTGAACTGCCGCCTTGTTGTTGGCTCATTGTTCCATATATTGAAAGTTTTTAAATGCCTTGGCCTTGAGGTTTTTAGGCCTTGGGGTTCCATGCCTTGGCCTTGGGGATTGAAGCCTTGGTCTTGGGTATTAAAGCCTTGGCCTTGGAGGTTTGAGCCTTGTCTACAACACTGATGGATATATTGATAGATATTATTTACAGAAATTTTGAAGTTTACTTGCACACACTAAGAAATAAAGGTTTAGAATTGAACCCCAAAAGGCTGATGCAAAATCAGCACCCTATGGGTTCAAAAATTGAACCCCTGATTTGGGGTTCAAAAATTAAACCCTGCGGTTGGGGTTCATTTTTGCACCCTGCGGGTTCAAAACTGCACCCCTAGGGTTTCAATTTGAAATTTAGGGGTGCAGTTTTGAACCCGCAGGGTGCAAAAATGAACCCCAACCGCAGGGTTCAATTTTTGAACCCCAAATCAGGGGTTCAAATTTTTAACCCATAGGGTGCTGATTTTGCATCAACCTTTCGGGGTTCAATTTTGAACCTTTATTTCTTGGTGTGCAATATGTAAAAGAATAAATGAAACATTCATTGTAAAGGTAAAAGTTTCGGATGCGTGTTTTATTTTTTGACGAATCGTCAAATACACAAATAACTGAAATAACTGTATGGTTTTTATCGTTCCTATATTGTTGTTTCATGTAGTAATGCGTAAAAGACAGCTATATACAGTTCATGATACGACACCTTTTCGTTTCCAACCTACAGTGGGAAATCACGTTTTATTATTTTTTAACGAATTCCACTGAAACTATACACAACAAAAAGTAAGTCCCCCCTTAAACAAACATCAATAATTTCCGAACCAATGCGAGTTTTTAATATATTTTTACATGAGCGTGTAAGTAATTTTATAAGCTTTCCTCTGAGTAAATGTTATGGACGTATTTTACGTCATGCTTTAGTGAGCACCGTCAGAAGGCAAAAATGTCACTTTTCAAAAGTCACAAGCCAAATTGATTACTTTGATTCCATTTTATTGGAGCTAATTCCACATTCTCATCATGAAAAATGGTCAGAAGGCTTGTAAAAGGTACTTTCTAAAAGATGATACAACTTTTTTGACTAAATTTTACGGTTGAATAAACACAAGTCCAAAATTACTATAATTGAATTTTGTACACATTTCTATCAATAAAAATGATAGAATATGATGACAGTTATTTTGGGGGAGAGCATCTTCAACAATAACCATCGTTTCACGGTTCAATGAATATTTATTGAAAACAAAAATACGATTTTATAAATTTCATAGGCATGTATTGTTTCATTTTGGTAACTGAAAATTATCTTTTCTCAACTTTTTCGTTTATGTTCATGACCAATTAACATGCTTCAATGATTCAAAGGCGTTTAATTACACATTCACGCTTGAATGAACATGTGGAATGTGATCAGCTCGTTTTTACGTTATTAGAAAAATGCAATTTGTAACTATGTATATCTTTCACAAACCTCCTTGCATAGTTCATTTGATTTGATTCTTATGAAAATCCCGATGTTTAATGCATCAGTGAGCACACAATATTCGAAAATTATGCAAATGAGAAGAAAGTTCTAGGCCTTAGCCCCACTCTGTGCCGTATCGAATGATTCTTTTGGTGTGCGCGGCTTTTAGATAGTGTTACCTTGAAGCCATGTGCGAAGTTTCATGAAATATTTGTTGGCAGAAGTAACAAAAACCGTCCATGACACAAACCCTCATTTCATATTTGTTAAAATTTTGACTTCCTCTCTCATAGACTTGTGTACATTAAAGGTGCATATATTTAAGAATAAGTAAGCCCTTATTCAATATGTTGGAACTTTTTTCACGGCTGTCTTTAGCAATGTCACTTGGCAGTAATGTTTATCAACCTATGGGCAGTCTTTCTGTGCAAAAATGAAATCGATTTGTATATTCATGGATGAGCGAGCACGCATCAAAATGGGAAAATTTGTATTTTCAATGTCAAAGACTCATTTTAAAGGGTAATAAAGTGAATATTGGGGGCAAATTCGGTTTCAAATTTGACTTTAATTGCTGTTGTCTTATCATCCATCATTTCTATCACTACACACGTTCCGAACTTTAAATATTTTCATGGTTGAGCGAGCACATTCGAAAACTTAGGTATGAATACTCTTTATACTGCATAAATGCATACTTCCCTAACAATTTCTCATGATCAGTTTAATTTATGGACAAATCAGTCTGTCAGTGGTGGATCCAGAATTTCGAAATGGGGGAGGGCCTATAATCGGGGAAGACATCAACATTTCCAAATTTTAACATGATCTAACAAGTTTTAGAGGATACTACCATAAACCCCTATGATGATACGTCACAATACAGGGGCCGCGGAACGGTTTTGAAAGTGGGAAGGGGGCTGACCATCCAGAAAATCACAATCGTATGATCATTTTTACATTTGTGTACATGCTTTTGGAAAAAAAGTGAGGGGCTGAAGCCCCCAGCACCCCCCCCCCCGCGGCCCCTGCAATACACTGTGTCCACTCAACCATGAACATACAATATCAAAATTGTGTGTGGAGTGGCTAAATGGATAGTAAAACAGCATAACACCATGAAATTCACCTAAAAACAATTTTTGCCCAACTTTGCATATGCACAATCTGAAAATCGATTCTTGTGACTTTCAAAAATAGTCATTTTCAATTCAATCTTTAATCACTCATGCATGACACAACCGATCAATCTCATTTTCACCAGGAGTTGCTTAATGAGTGTAGAAAACCACCTACGAAATATCATATCTCAAAATAATTCTGTTCAAAAGTTACAGCAATTTGATTTAGGGGGGACTTACTTTTTTTGTTGTGTATTTACTCAGGCCTAAACTGCATTGCTATCATTTACATTTATTGTTACATCTTGAACTAGTTGATGTATACAAGATACATGGGACCTTGGAATTCATGTTTCGCTAGTATCGTATGAAAGAGAGAGATTAGAACTTATCGTCCAAAATGATTTTTGTACGATTATTGCACAACCAGTTTTCATACGTGGCGATACAGAGGTGTCATCCCCCTAAGATTTTTCAACCCTGAAACAAAAAGTAGAAAAAAATGGAGTACCCACAGGAACGAAGAATGCCTACAATGCAAGAGAGGTTTCTGTGAGAATTAACTGAACTAGACATTACCCATTCGGCAATGGGAGTCAATATTTCGGCACGATTATTACTTGACTTGAAATTAGGGCCCCCTAAGAAATCCTGGATCCGCGCCTTGCTCCCGCTCACATAATTCTAGCAGGGCCTACTCTGATGAGAAATTTAACGAAATTGAAAGCATCAAATGGTTAAAATACAAATCGCTCGAGTTTCCCGCTCGCATTGATTATTTTTATAAGTGATATTACATTTATTCATGAACACATCATTATAAATCCATTATTCATTTGCCTCTTCTTCATGCATAGGCGGATCCAGGTGGGGGCCCGAGGCGCCCCCCTATTGGTAGAGCAAAAAAAAGGGGAAGGAAAGAAAAAGGAAGGAAAAGAAAAGAGAGAAAAAAAAGGAGGAAGACGAATGAATAAAATAAGATGAGAGGAAGGCTTGGAAAAAATATTTCATGTCACTATATAAAATTTTCGCTCGCGCTTCGCGCTCGCATTGCCTGTTAAATGATCCACATATCTTGTTCAACGTGGAGCTTAAATATCAAGTTTGGAAGTCAGTATACAAAACATATTTCTCCTTGGAAATCGAACTTTCATTAATTTTTGTGATTTACATATTGAATTTTAAAACGTGCTCTGTAAAAATGTCAGTTTTATGGTCTGAATATTAACATTTTCCAATTGCGCTGTGCGTTCGCGAATTTGATTTATCAGGTACCTATTATTTTCATGTATTCCATAAAGTTTTCAAAATATCCCTTTTCAGGTCTGATTATCAAAACGCATCAGCTAGCGCCGCTATGCTTACATTTTTAATTGGCGGGTTATGTATGTCTCAATATTGATTGTATAACAAACTACCTAAAATCCCCTTTTCATGACAGTTTGTCAAAAATTTCGGCTCGCGATTTGCGCTCGCATTAATGGTTAAAAATATATCAACTAATTAATGATGCATCCTATTCATAATAAAAAGGTGCTTGAATGTACAGTGTTCAGGCCATAATATCATCAGATTCCGCGCCCTCATTATGCATGTATAATAAGATATCAATTTAATAATTAAATTGTCCCTTTTTTTTAATCTCGCGCTTAGCAAGATGAATAGGAAGATATATAGTCATCATATTCATATGATAACATGTCCTAAGGATGGCAAGGTCCTATGTCTCAAAATTAAAGTAATAATGAAACATATCCGCTCTTTATCAAGTGCGATTTATATCCACCTTACAAGTTTCCTATAAAGTGTTTGAAATATCAGATCGGAATATCAAATATTTTAAGCTCGCGCTTCGCGCTCGCTTTTATTTTCATGATAAAAGATTATGTAGAATGCCTAGATTATAGGTCTAAATCTGAAACACGCGCGCGCATTTTCATTCACTTATCCAGTTTCAGATCACAATATAAAAAAATTCCGCTCGCCCTTTGTGCTCGAATTATTAATGTAGGAAGATTCCCTTTCTCATCCCTTTCATGATTTAAACATGAATAGAGTATCCCGTTCAAGGTCGAAATCACGATTTTTTTTTACGCTCGCACTTTGCGCTCGCATTATTAATATAGGAAGATTCCATTTTATTCATCTTTTTCATGATTTAGGAAACAAATCTAGAATTTTTCCGCTCGCACTTCGCGCTCGCATCAATTGATTTGATTTGATTTATTGTTTTCTTCTGCATCCATAACATTCGTATAATACATTTTTCATAACATAATAAACATAATATTAGCATTTTTGGCATGAATCATAAATAAAGAGTACTAAAAAAATAATTCCAGACAAAATTATTAACTATATGATATTCACAATTTGCAGGAGAAGGATTGTCATCATAAGCAGATTGCTTGAAAAAATGACAATCCCAAACTTATACTAATTGAATTAATACATTTATAAAGCAGAATGGGCATATATTTTCAAATACGAAACATGAATTCATGCAATATCATAGTGTGAAGATGAAGATGATAAAGCTGAGGGTGACGGTGATATGATGATGTTGTTGTTGTTGATGATGATGATGATGATTATGATGGTGGTCATGATGAAGATATTGGTGATGACTAAATCGAAGGAGGAATAAATTCACGATAAAAAGGATACGACACAGAAATTTTACTTCAAATATTCTGATAATAACATAAATTTAACGTTAGCCTTAAATGAGTGAAGAGACGAAGATTGTTTTACAGACTCTGCTGGTAGAGAGTTCCACAAATCTGGACCATGGTGTCTTATGGATCTCTGCGCAATAAGCAGTTTGGGGTTGATTAAATGGAAATTTGAAGAGTAACGGGTAGGGTATGAATGAATAGATGTATTAAGAGTATAAAAATTGTGGAATGAAGGTGGGAGCATGTTATTTACGTACTTAAACATAAGTAGTAAACTCTGAAGTGTATTATGTCAAATACTGTTAGAGTCTTTAGTTTATGGGATAATGGATTTGTGTGTGATAAATATTGGGAATCAGTACAGATTCGAATTGCTTTTTTCTGTAGTAAGTATATTGTATTAAAGTTTTCCATTCTTTATGTAGAAATGTCAAAAATTTTCAGCTCGCGCTTCGCGTTCGCATTATTTGATTGATGAAATATGTAATGTCTTCATGGCTAAATGCAAGCAGTCCTTAAAAGGCACCTTTCGATCAGTTCAAAACGTATTCAAACATTTTCTGCTCGCGCTTTGCGCTCGCATTCTAGAATTCTCGCAAATCTAGAATTTTTCCGCCCGGACTTTGCTCTCGCATCAATTGTTAAGTAATACTGTATAGCTATCCTGTTCATGATTACAAAAAAATAATTAAAATTTTTAATGTAGAAATGTCAAAAATTTTCAGCTCGCGTTTCGCGCTCGCATTATTTGATTGTTGAAATATATCACGTTTTCGTGGCTAACTGTATGCAGTCTTTAACAGGACTGGTAGGCCTACCTTTCCGATCAGTTCAAAACGTTTATCACAAATTTCTACTCGCGCTTCGCGTTCGCAGTAATTATTGCAGGCACATATTTTTTTCAGAAAGTTCAAATTTTAGGAAAAAATTCATGCAATTTAAAAAAAAATTGCTCGCCCTTCGCACAGGCATTATAAAATAAGGATTATGATATTATACATTTATGTTGATTTAAAGAATAAAGCTAAGATGTGACTTGTAAGACTACCCCCTTCAAAGAAACAAACCCAAAAAAAAATCTTCGAGCGGCCGATCAGGGAAAATATGGCTGAAAAAAAAAATTGGGCCCCTTTATTGGCGAAAGCTGGATCCGCCCCTGATTCATGTGCCTATGAAATAAGATAATTTAACATGCATTTAAGGCACTTATGATTGCCTGGGGAGGGGCCGCCATTTTTCCGAAAAGTACACAGGGGCGCCAAAATCAGGTCGAATTTGGGCCCCCCTCCCTACGAAATCCTGGATCCGCGCCTGAGTATATACATGTATATATAATATATATATATATATATATATATATATATATATATATTGTAAAGAAATGGATGAAGAGAACAATGGTAGACGTAGCTTAAATCAAGGTTCCCCAGAGCTATCTACCCTTTGGAAAAATTGGTTATGCCGAAAAAATGTCTCTGCCGGGAATCGAACCCGGGCCCCCAGCTTTGAACGCCGGTGCCTTAACCACTAGACCACAGAGACGGGCTAGTGGCTAGGCCGACCGAGATCCGATTGACCGTCAGAAAGACAGATTTTCGACACTATACCAATTACCTTTGTCGGGTGAAGGTGGGTTTTGAACAATGACAAGCCGTCATGCCTCAGCTGGATCAAAGCTATTGCTTCGATACAGTACACGTATGTGAGAAAGTATACAAATGTGTGAAGCTATACATGTACAACAGCTTTGGCAACTCTTTTATTTAAATATTGTAAAGAAATGGATGAAGAGAACAATGGTAGACGTAGCTTAAATCAAGGTTCCCCAGAGCTATCTACCCTTTGGAAAAATTGGTTATGCCGAAAAAATGTCTCTGCCGGGAATCGAACCCGGGCCCCCAGCTTTGAACGCCGGTGCCTTAACCACTAGACCACAGAGACGGGCTAGTGGCTAGGCCGACCGAGATCCGATTGACCGTCAGAAAGACAGATTTTCGACACTATACCAATTACCTTTGTCGGGTGAAGGTGGGTGGTGGGGAACCTTGATTTAAGCTACGTCTACCATTGTTCTCTTCATCCATTTCTTTACAATATTTAAATAAAAGAGTTGCCAAAGCTGTTGTACATGTATAGCTTCACACATTTGTATACTTTCTCACATACGTGTACTGTATCGAAGCAACAGCTTTGATCCAGCTGAGGCATGACGGCTTGTCATTGTTCAAAACCCACCTTCACCCGACAAAGGTAATTGGTATAGTGTCGAAAATCTGTCTTTCTGACGGTCAATCGGATCTCGGTCGGCCTAGCCACTAGCCCGTCTCTGTGGTCTAGTGGTTAAGGCACCGGCGTTCAAAGCTGGGGGCCCGGGTTCGATTCCCGGCAGAGACATTTTTTCGGCATAACCAATTTTTCCAAAGGGTAGATAGCTCTGGGGAACCTTGATTTAAGCTACGTCTACCATTGTTCTCTTCATCCATTTCTTTACAATATTTAAATAAAAGAGTTGCCAAAGCTGTTGTACATGTATAGCTTCACACATATATATATATATATATATATATACATGTATGTATGTATTATGATGCGAGCGCGAAGCGCGAGCTGAATTTTTTTTAGTAAACTGACCTGAAAACAGGAAAAGGTACCTGTTTATAGGACTGTTTGTATATACTCAGGAGGATATACATATCTCATTACACAGATAATGTGAGTGCCGAGAGCGAGCTTAAATTTCTTTATATTCTGACCTGAAAGCATGATATTATAAGCATTTTTTGGTAATATAATGATTAAGATGGGTATCTAAAGGAACAATAGATGCGAGCGCGCGTGCTGAAAATTTTTATATTTCGGTCTGAAAAAATTGACAGTAAAAACGTTTTTTAAATAAAGAACAGGATATATATCCAACAAAAGATTATTGCATATCGAAGCGGGAGTTCATTAAGTTTAGTCCTGAAAACGGGGCATTCTATTATCCTATTATTCATGAAAAGTAGGTATTTTTTTGCTAAAGAAATATGCGAGCGCGAGTTGAAAATTTTCATATTCCACTCTGAAAAATTGACATTTTTGGCACGATTTTATACAAAAACGATTTGTACACTCGCTTGCTGATTTTTGTGTAACATTACAATCTTATTTTATCTTTGCACATCCGGAATTATTGGGAGGGGGGGCAAAACGATATGTTTGCCCCCCCCTAATATATTTTCTTGGTGGGGGATCGCCCCCCCCCCCCCCCGAGGATCGACACCTCTGTGTGTGTGTTTTAATCCCGTTCATTTTGGAGAGATTTTTAGGGTTTTAGGTTGTTTTTTTGGTGGCGCGGGGGGGGGGTAATCGTTAACAAACCAGACTTCCTCACCCCTCTATAGAAAAAACCGTCCCCAAGCCCCTGCAGGGGAATGAGGGGACTTTGGCACCACTAACCCCCCCCCCCCACACACACACACACTCACACTGGCAGTAAACTCCCGGACTATTGTAAAAAAAATAAATATTCCTATCATCATTGTGTTTTTCACATATGGCTGGCCCCAGCCCCAGTGGACGATAAATAATAATGATAATAATAATAATGATAATAATGATAATACTAAACTGAATAATAATAATCCTAATCATATACTGCACCATCGACTAATAAGAAATAATCTCCGAGGCACATTTTTATTTTATTACCCCAGCCCTAGCACAAGCAGCCTTCCATGTGGCACTTTGTACATTTCAGGGAATTAATCCTGCTTGGTACTGTTACCTCACCTGGGTAGAGCTCTGCACACTATAATTGGTATAATTTTTTTCGCTTCCAAGGATGGCTGGGATTCGAACCCACGTCTCTCCGATTGAGAGACAAGAGTCGTAACCACTCGAACACTTCGCCCCCACACGCCCTTCCCCCATTCCCATAAGCAGGGTATAATCGAATGTGATTTTATTTCTTCCCGCTCCCCCCCTCCCCCGGACCCCAAGCGAATTCAAGTTTGGCTCGCTGGTTTTGTTTTGGCCGAATTCGATTCCGACGTTGAATATAGCGAATAGTTTGAATAATAAATATTACGGCTGAGGTTGCCATCTTAAACAAGTGTCAGTTGCAAATGCTTACATGAATATAATTTAAGCTTATTTTTCATTTAAAAAATAAAATATAAGCAAATAATTTTTGTAAATATAATTAAATAAATATTTACAATCATGTAATTTAAACTACAATTTATCATATTATTAAAGTGATAATATTTTTATTTTTAATTAGCATCACTAAATCGGTAACATCAAAATTACTGAAATTACTAGTAGGTTATTTCAGTACATCATCTCGTACATATCATACGTACGGAAATAAATTATGTGCACGCAGGAATTACACACGCGATCGAGGTTACGGTATGTTGACATTTAGTTCAGCTCGGAGTGAAAGATCTTACGAAAATGGCTTCAGGGTCGACAGATTTGCGTTTCAAGCTCGACTCTCATCATCGTCGGAGTCACCACAAGCAGAATCGTCGACTGCCAAGCAGCGATGACTCCGATTTTACATTTACATCGCGGCGAAAGAGACGACGACGTGACCGCTACCATCATCAGTGGCAGTCGAAATCATTCGAAGATGAAATGGAGGAAGTGAAGAAGATTCACTCCGGTGTGTCTCAGATTCAACTTTTCACTGAAGAAGAATGCAGCGAGATCGAGGACAAAATCAACGAGGTTGTGGACATCGCCGCGAAGGGACTCTACCGAGATCATACAGTCGATCGAGCTCCCCTTCGCAACAAGTACTTTTTTGGAGAGGGCTACACTTACGGCTCGCAGCTGACCAAGAAGGGACCGGGACAGGAACGATTGTACCCGCGAGGTGAAGTGGATGACATACCGCAGTGGGTCCAGGACCTTGTCATCAGCAAGGTTGTTGAAGCAGGATTGATTCCTCATGGTGCGCATGCTTAGATTTTTAAAAAAATATTTTTTTCATAATGAACATGTACTTTTGATGTGTATCAGTCATGAAGAAAAATAATTTAAGTTAAAATGGCAACAAAAAACGTCTTTACAAAAAATTGACTAGACTAGTACTATAGATCATGTAGTCTAGTTACTCACTCTAAGGTACTTAGTCTTAATAATAGTTAGAACAGGCAGCTGTCTGTTTCGAGGAGTTTTTAAACTTTTTTTTCCTCGTACACAAGACAGCTCGCGATCGTGCAACCACCATTGGGGGTTTAACAATGCAATTTGCAAGTCCCCCAGCCCAATGGGGCTCATTGAATGTTATCTTTTTTTCATAAAAATTTATGAAAATATTAAACTGGACCAAAGCAAAGATTATTATTCTGTTTTGGCCCCGAAATGCACTAAAACAGGAAAAAAATAAACTCAAAAGGAGAAAAACAGTGACTTACAAATAGGCTGTCGTGCAACTCCCACTTCCCTGGTTTATCCGAACTCGAGCTGTCCGAACTTAATACATAAACATATGGCCACTGGTCTCTGTAATTGGTGAGTGAAGTCAACGGAGTTCAGGGGATCAACCAATATAACAGAGATCAAAGCTTTTGGTCTAAGTAATAGTATGATGGTACTCCTCAAATCTGTGCACCTGACAATTTGAGTTAAGATTTAACTTGAATTTCTCTTTTTTTCACAAAATCTTTCAGCTAACATAGACCCTACTGTTCCCTATAATATGTCAAGTCTGCCAAATATCCCATAAAAGTTTGAAAGAAATGTGTTATTTTCTTGGAAAAAAACCTTGGGAAGTCAATTTCAGATTAAACAAAAAAATGGTGCCCCTTTCAAGTAGATTGAAGCCTTTTCATCCCACTATTGTAGACTGTACATTTAAAAAAAATCTGTACCTTTTGGCTATTATATGTGTGTTTTGTATGATCTCGATCTTCTGCACATGGTATGTAAAGCTGGGAAAATCCCTTTCACAATTGGTCTTAAGATGTTTTATTTACATTAACAATGAAATGTATCCATATTTATTAACAGATTCCAGGCTATTAAGATATAACTCTTTTACCCCTGATATTTCACAATTTTGATGGCATTTCATTTTCACTATTTGTACATACATGTATATCCACAATGTATAATCCTATTGTGTATTTGAGTATGAGCTTGGTGTCAACCTCATAACAGTATGGAAACAAATTAACCTTTTTCACATGTGTTAAGAATTGCATATGAAGAACAACTCAAACAGATTTAGAATGTAAATGCCCTCATGACCTCATTGTATGTTATCAAAGAACTTGAAATATAGTACAGACTTCACAAGGCTCGTGATGATTTTGTAATTTCTAATTTCACTTCTCTGGTGTAGGATTCATCAACAGTGCTGTCATCAACGACTACCAGCCAGGAGGTTGCATCGTCTCTCATGTTGATCCAATCCACATCTTTGACAGGCCTATCATCTCGGTGTCGTTCCTCAGTGACTGTGCCCTAAGTTTTGGCTGCAAGTTCTCCTTCAGGCCGATCAGGGTGTCTAAACCCAAGGCCTGCATCCCCCTGCCCAGAGGATGTGTTATGACTCTCAGGTTAGTCTCTTCGATTTGTTTTCTCATTGCAATAATTTTATAGTTGACTGCAGGTGTAGGATAAATTTGACCACATTATTATGGATTGCCATTTGTCATTCACCAGGTAGAATTTGTTTCAATCCTTCATTGAAATCCCCCCCCTTCCCCCAAAAAGAAGAAGCATGTTATGAGAATGAGAACAATGGTACTGCAGTAAATTTTCAAAGAATTAATTAATAATAATAATAGCGGCATATTTACCCAGGGTAGCCACTTCAGTTCCAAAAACTGTTCTCCCAGCGGGCCCTGCTATTATTACCCCGGCTTTAGCACGGCTACCTTGATCTGGCGCTCGAGCATTCCAGGAATTTCTTCCTACCGGGTACCCATTCACCTCACCTGGGTTGAGTGCAGCACAATGTGGATAAATTTCTTGCTGAAGGAAATTCAATACTTTAACTTTTTGTAATTAATATTAACTAAGTAAGAGGCACATGTAGCCCAGCAATCCGTAGAGGTGGGTAAAGATTCATGTTTAGTCCGGATAAAATACACATAAATTTTGTCTACAGATAGTTAACTGACAGTGGTCTTTGAGCCTTCAGATTCTCATCAGCAAGTTGAAGCGACCTAATCTATTAAAAGACAACGCAGTAACATTGTTCTTCAGTTCAAAATAATTCATTTTTCCTGTCATTCTTAATTGATGCATCATGGAAGAGCAGCCATTAAAATCTAAAATGTATATGAATGTGAAAGTTTCTTTTAGATTCAGGATTCTGATATCTGATATAACTTAATCTAGGGGATCTTTTTTTGTTAGAATTACACATTCATGGTATGCATTCACTGTAAATCAGGTATTGAGCTATAAGCTGTCTAGTATGGAAGAAGAGGTTCCAAATAAGAATAATTTGTTCATAAAAATTTTGAACTATGAAGCAAAAATAAACTTTATCTAGATATTATTTCCTGAACATGAAAATGAGTGGGTACTTAAGAAAAGTGTCAAAGGGCTCAACTCTCAGTCCCTTACATGCTGCATGATGTAAGAATTAAGAGAATGATCTATCATATATTTCTGCAGTGGATATGCTGCCGATGAAGTCACCCATTGTATCAGACCACAAGATGTCACATCAAGGAGGGCTGTTATCATTCTCAGACGGTAAGCAAATCAAGTTGATATCAGTTGATGAAGTTATTATTAGATGTTAACAATCACCTGTTATTTTATTGTATATTTCTCTGTCATTTCAGTTCAAGTTATTTATGTAAATCAATCATACCTCAAAAGTAAAATGATACAATTATACTTAAACAAAAAAACCTTCAAACTTAGGATGTGATGTTGAAATTGGATAAATAGAAGTAAGAATAAAAATTGAAGTTGAAGTTTTCTTTTCCAGAGGCAATTATCATTAATTTCTTTTGTAATATTGTACAAATATGAAGTTTGTTCACAAGTCAATGGAAGTTGAACTTGTAGCAAAGGTCAATTACCTTCGTAAATATCATTGGGACATTGCAATGAGATTCAGTCTTTGCCTAGCTACTGGATTGAACACTCTTATGTGTCCTGATGCAAATCATTGTCCCTTTGCTGAGTATCAGTCTTTTCTGTTTCCTATCTGTATAGTTCCTTGGGGTAGTTCACTTATAGATTGGAAGACAGTTGACAATAATCCTTCTTGCTTTGGTTTGATTTGTTCTTGTTCTTTCCTTTTTATTCAAAATCATGCAGAGTTTTTCCAGAAGCTCCGAGACTGGAGCCTGTTAGCTTATCCTCTCCCAAACCTATATCATCATCATCCAGCAATGATGCTAAAAAACATGGACATGAAAAACATGATAAAAAGGATGAAAGGGCATCCTCATCTCATTCACGGCATCATCGGCATCATCACCACCACCATCACCATAGCAACCATGGGAAGGAGGATGCGGATGAGATCAAGGGTAAGGTTAAGTCCTCGATAGCAGTGGTTGGAACCGGAGATGGAGCAGCACCCTCAAATGGGGTTGAAAGTCATCCCAGCTGGCTGGAAGATGATGATGAGAAGAGAAAGGGTGCGTCCAGGAGGTCTCCAAGGAAAGGCTCATCCTTGAGGCGGTCACAGGGGGATGAGGCAAGTCACAGCCAAAGGAATGACAAAAACAAAAATGGACATAGTAGGCCTCGAAAGAGACCAGCAGAAGAGAGAGATGAGGATGATAGGGATGCTAGCATCGGACATCACCATGGCAACAAGAAAGTAAAGATCAACAGACATCCACCCATTGTTTGAATTCAAAGATTATTGAAAATGGAATTGAACTAACCCCAGTCAAGCAAGAGTTTAATGTGATGTTCAAAGTACCTATCTGAGTTTTATTTCCTGTTTAACAAGTTGGTACTGTGCATTATCTGAGAAAGGACAGATTTCTATTCATATTTAAATACTGCATGTATCTAAAAGTATGGGCTATTGACACGAGAAAGGCTAGTTGTTTTCCATAATTCATTTATTTCCAATGTATGAATGGACAACCAAAGCAAACTGTACCACCTACATTCAGATCTCCACAAAGAGGAATCTATAAAATTTACAAATGATCAGTGGTATTGGAACTTGTTATTTAATTTGCCATACACGAACAAAGGAAACTCATATTCATTTACAAAGGACTTCTTTCCATTCTTTTGGTTTTGAATAATATTGTTTTTAAATGACCATTAGATATTCATGAGATATAGTGCTCTGTCATGGCTTCATACATGTAGTTTAAATTTTATCTTGTAGAATCGTAGGATCCACTGACAATACAGTCCAGCCTTCATTTTTTCCAGACAATGAACACCATTGAAAAGGAAATTAAGAAATGAATCGGGAGCATGCATTAGAATAGATGCTTAAGAATATGAATTGGTATTCAGACCTTTGGATATTGTCTGTGACCCCAGACAGATTTCTTTGAGTTTAATTTTGATATTTTAAGTATAATATTTGTCACTGTTATGTTTATAGTCAATGGAGATTTTATATTTCTTCACCTTCAAATTGACAATCATGTAATTCACTGATATTCGTATTGATATTTGTGTTTGTAATGTATTAGAAAGAGGCCATATCCCACACTGGGTTCTTGTGAAATATACCAGGATAAACACTAAACTGACACCTCAAATGAGTGAGTTTTTTTAATGTATGTATTTACACGATAAATTTAGTGTGGAAGATGCAACCTGTTTTTAACACTTTACATACATGTATATGAAATATATATTAGTATTAACCGTATCTGACATCTGAGCAGGGCAACTTTAATACATTGTTGCCTGCATAAGACTGTGATCAAGTGGTCAGTCAATAACTTTCCACTTGTTTCACCACGGACATATTTATTGCCTGCTCAGGAAAGTCAATGAGAAAATGCGTGGAAATGAAGCGGGCAATAAGGCAGAGCTAACATCCACGTATTCTATGCATTTTTGTACGCATCGTTGAATTGTGCAGTGCTATGCGTCACAATGTTAAGTTGAGACAACACTGGATACTGCGTCCCCAGGCCAGGGACGCGTCGTTTCAATTATATCACAATGGTAAAGTTAAGAGGCCCAGTCTGCTCAACATGACAAAAATAGATTCCTATTTTTAAATTTTAAAATATCTGAATTTTGATGATTTTTGCTTTAGATATCTTATTTGGTTAATAATAGCAATATTGACTGGTCTGGGGGCAAAAGAACATATATCGCCCTCACTAAATTTATATAAATCTACCTAGGGCGATATATCATATTTCCCCGAGGCCAGTTAATATTGCTTTATTGTTTTTCATCAAATATGAACAAATTCTAGAAAAGTAGGATGTAACTCACTCATCAGATAGATCAAGATGGAATGAACTAGATCTCTTGAAAGGAAGTTAGTTATTGAATCATTTCTTTTCGTCTGAAGTATATTTTTCTTCTTTTTTTAAAATCTAACCCATATTTATAACATCTGAAATAAATGTGTATTGTGTGGAACATTTACCAACGAAGGAACCTTTACCAAGAATTGTTTTATCTATTATTTTGCTAACATCTAAACAACAGCAAAAAGATACTTTCATTGTGTGGCATGTTGAATATTCTTTTAGGCATTTTTGTCTTACAGCTTATATCAGTAACCTTGCTTCGCTCTTTAAATTATTTCAAGGACATTGAGGAGTGTAATCCATTTGAAGATCGAGTTGATAAACCTCTTTTTTGATGGAACTACTTGTGAAACCAGGTTTATGGTAGGCCTGCAGATTTTTTATTCAAATACCATACCTAACTTCATACTTCATTGCTTGTTCATTCAATATTTAAATCAAAATGGTGTATCATTGTACAGTAATGTAGCTCAGTTTGGGGTAATTGATATATCACTTTTGCCATCCAGGTACAGTGTATACACATTTTGTTCCACAATACTTTCTTTGACCTGTGATAACTTCTTTCAAGAGTATTTAATGTCATTGATTTTTGTTTGTGGATTAACAGAATATTCTCTAGTCTTCCTGCGTGCATTGTACAGTGTAAGCGCCTTCATGGTAGAAATACAATTTTACATGCATGAAACATAATGGCCTGCAGTGAACCATAATTATTCATTCAGCTATAGGACTGTATCTCACTTTTTGAAGAAAACTAAATATTGTACTCATTGAAATTTCACATGTATGCTAATTTTGTAATTAATGCAAACTTTGTATTTAACTGCTTATGATATTCAAAGATCAACACTTGCAGAAAAGGTATAGTCTATTTTACAATAATCATCTGAATAAGCAAGATGTCTGATGACTTCTTGTTTGTTTATATGTAGACCATCTAGAGACTGGAGAAAAGTTTCATCAAGTTGTAAAAAAAAAAGATTTTTAATGTGTGAATAATTGTAATCTATGTAATATCACGCATTTACAATGCCTTCATATGCCTATGGTCCTTTATAATCTTTTCATGCATGTACCTGTGCACCAATCTATGTAATGGGCTATGAACTTATTGTTATTTCTAAGGTATGAGCATTATTGTCTCTTTATTGTGATTCTCAGCATAATCATTTTTTAGCAAGTTTTCCATAATCCACTTAACTTGAAATATCACAGATCTTACTAGATTATGCTTATAGAAAGCAGATTTCCTGGTTTGTTTTTAGCTCTTTTCTTTGATTATTGCTCTTTGGACTACATAAGTTTGGCTTTAAATGGCTATTGTAGTGGTTTAGGAGAGGAATTAGTTGGTTTTTTGTCTCACCTGCGAAGCAAAGTGAGACTATAGGCGCCGCTTTTCCGACGGCGGCGACGGCGGCGGCGGCGTCAACATCAAATCTTAACCTGAGGTTAAGTTTTTGAAATGACATCATAACTTAGAAAGTATATGGACCTAGTTCATGAAACTTGGCCATAAGGTTAATCAAGTATTACTGAACATCCTATTAGAGTTTCATGTCACATGACCAAGGTCAAAGGTCATTTAGGGTCAATGAACTTAGACCATGTTGGAGGAATCAACATCGAAATCTTAACCTGTGGTTAAGTTTTTGAAATGTCATCATAACTTAGAAAATATATGGACCTAGTTCATGAAACTTGGACATAAGGTTAATCAAGTATCACTGAACATCCTGCATGAGTTTCACGTCACATGACCAAGGTCAAAGGTCATTTAGGGTCAATGAACTTTGGCCGAATTGGGGATATCTGTTGAATTCCCATCATAACTTTGAAAGTTTATGGATCTGATTCATGAAACTTGGACATAATAGTAATCAAGCATCACTGAAAATTTTGTGCAAGTTTCAGGTCTCATGATTAAGGTCAAAGGTCATTTAGGGTCAATGAACTTTGGCCGAATCGGGGGTATCTGTTGAATTACCATCATAACTTTGATAGTTTATTGGTCTAGTTCATTAAACTTGGACATTAGAGTAATCAAGTATCACTGAACATCCTGTGCACGTTTCAGGTCACATGACCAAGGTCAAAGGTCAATGAACTTTGGCCGAATTGGGTGTATCTGTTGAATTACCATCATAACTTTGAAAGTTTATGGATCTGATTCATGAAACTTGTACATAAGAGTAATCAAGTATCACTGAATATCCTGTTTGAGTTTCAGGTCACATGATCAAGGTCAAAGGTCATGTAAGGTCAATGAACTTTGGCCATGTTGGGTTTTTTTGGTGAATAACCATCATATCTCTGTAAGTTTATTGGTCTAGTTCATAAAAAGTGGACATAAGAGTAACCATGTATCACTGAACATCTTGTGCGAGTTAGAGTAGTATTCAAAGTCAGCACTGCTGCTATATTGAACCGCGTGATGCAGGTGAGACGGCCAGAGGCATTCCACTTGTGGTTTCATACTCATCAAATAAACACTTTTACTGCTATATAGTCCTCTATAGAAATAGAATAGTGTGCATCGATAAAGAATAGAAAATTAGAATAAGCTTACCCTTGCTTATAATATGTCTGATACTGATAATATGGAATTTAAACCCTTCAAGCTATTAAGATGTGTAATATAAATTTGATCTGGCAGTTATGCATGCAAATTGGATATGTAAACATGTCACTTAATATTCTTCTAATTTAAATGAGAGGAAAATAAGAAAGCAAATGTAGAGGAGCATATTTGGGACTTTGAGTATTCTCAGACTTCCCTGTTTCACTATTGTCAGCACTGGTACCAGCTCAACTTGAAACACTAGTTCAACATATAAACTTGAACTCAATTCTTAGGTCTCACAGACCCGGCACAGACCACAATTCTATTTTGTATCTAGACCACAGTATCCATATTTCTAAAAGCTTATTTTCAATGGCAAAGTACAAGATGACTGCTGCTGTTATTAAGCTACTGAAAGTCTGCTAATTGATTTGCTAGGAGCAATTTATTATTGATCGCATTTATTATTGATAATTGTTTAACAAACACACAACATAGAACAAGCCATCTGTTGATTATTTTCACCTGATTTGCCTGCTTGGTATGATAGAATAAGTAATTATACTTACGTTATATGAATATTGATGTAAAGCAATAGACATATGGATGAGTTTTATATGTTTTAATACGAGAATGAAGCAAGTATGAAAGTGTTTCATGATATATAAAGATTAAAATGTTATTGCTTATCAGATGAGATTTAAATCTTAAAGATTTAGATTTCTAGATGCCTGTTTCTTGTTCATTTTGAATTGTATTTTCACATTGTATATTTTCATATTATCATCAAAGCAAGAAATATGTTTGTCATTATGTGTTTGAGAAGCTATGAAGTTTTGAAGCAAAGCTTTTATTCAAAGACACCATTAAAGAAAGTCTTTATTAGTTTAAATTGTGACGTGTATTGTTCATTTTGTTTAAATTTCGTTCTAAACTGCATGTTTTAAAGTGTAATAAATATTTCTCTTTGATAGGTGCACGCTGACCTCATATTCTGACCATGCTATGACAAAGGGGGGTAGCTCTGTTTTTCCCCCTTAGACCTGATAGAGGGCCTCATGAAACAGATATCGAAGTCACGATCCCTTAACATGGTTTAATAGGAATCTAACTGAAATCAAAAGATGTTTTTCCAAACCATAAGAAATCTAGTCAAGTGAAAGACTGAACAAAATCAATAATGTAATAATAAAGTTATTAAATCTTAAGTTGTAAAGATATGTAATAACCATAGGTAGGGTATAGGAAGGAAAAATCCTTTTGCCCCAATACACCTGAAAAAATGGTAAAACTATCACACTTTATTTCTATTTATTAATAGATGTTACCTATATTTTATTTTTTAATTACTGCCCTAATAGAATTTTTACTTCGAGAATATCATAATTTTCAGACAATTCACGGTCATGACAAATAGGGGAATTGTCCTTACGCAATTATTGACTGCTTGTCACAATTCATCTACTTGCCAGGTATAGCCAATATTTACAAAATTTTAGTGGTATCAATTTTGAACAGTCATAACTTATATTCCTGGTCAGACTTCTTTCAAATGTCACCATTCTGTTTTGGATCCGCCCCTGTAAACAATATAACTAAGGTTGGGGTTTCTCAAGAATTCAATGGACTGTATTTAGGGGATCGGAATCGAAACCAATTTTTCCAAGGAGTACAAAAAATATCAGTTACTCAATATATTGTAAAATTGCGATAGCATATCCAGTTTTCTTTTGCAACAAAATATATTGATCAGTGGTAGTGCAAACACTTTTTTTTGCTTTGCTTTTCTAACAAATCAATCTCCCCCCCCCCCCCCCCGAAAAGTCGATCCGCCCCTAGTATGGAGTGAGTTAATCCCGGAGTTAATAGAGTGAAAATTGAATTATCATTTGCAAACCGTTTTCAACAGGCTTTAGGTGTAACTAATATCACAGGACCTTGTAGTCGTTAAGGCCCCGAAGTCCTCCGCCAGGCAGTATGCATACTCGGGGAGAGTGGTGGTATTAACTATATGTTGGGGGTTCGGGGCCCTGGGTTATGGGTGAGCCTATGTATTGCAATTTGGTTTTGATTTCTGTAATATTACAATCGATGTAAATCACATAAAGATACTCATGTTTGAAAAAAAAACAGTTGATGAAAATAAACAATGGGGGCAAGTCCCATTTAAAACTGAAAGTAGAGAAAAGGTTGATTGGGGGACTAGGAGAACAGAAGGCGCAGCTGATCTATATCATTGATAGGAGGTGAGGGTGAAGGTCGATCACAGAGGTTGATGATTTTTTTTTAAAGATGTTTTATCGTTTTTCTCTCAAATTGAATTCATACAGTACAGCTCACAAAGTAACAATAAGTAAAAATAATTCGAACAAATTACTTAAACTCTTCTACATTATGCACATCATGTAATATTATCCGGGATATTATTCAAAGACACTGTAATCGTATCAGATAAGGTGTGACTTGATACTCACAAATATCTGAGAAAAAACTTAGGAGAGGGTTCTACCCGGGGTTCTACCTGAAACATAGAGATGTATAAGTCTCTATGACCTGAAATTGGTCGATGGGTCGATCCAATCCGGCGAGCTCGCGAGGGCAGCCCGCAATTTTTGGCCCTCTGCGGTCAAAAGTATACAGGTTGTAGCGGTTTCTTTGAAAATTGATCATCCTTTTTGATTCCCAAATTAAAATTGTATTTACCACTATGGCAGGAGAAAATAAAGAAAATGTTGACGTTGACACTGAAGCAGAAATGGAGGAATTTGCAATGCATTTCGAGGTAAATCGTTTGGATTCATTTAAAGACTGGCCATTCCAAGAAGATTGTTCATGTGTTCCACAAAAGGTAAGCAGCCAGTGCAAATGTTAATATGGACGACTCGAATTCTCTACCGTATGCAGGCCGGCGCTCTCCCGCTTGCAGTTGAGGCGCGGCCGCAGAGGAGCTGCTCCGGTGTAGAAACTTTACAGATGTTAGGGTCAGTGACATTCAGTCGGCTAGCCTAATTATTAGGAATAACCATCATTTCTGGGGATTTATTAACATTTCTGACATTTACTTTCATGTTTAGTATGATGAAAAGCTGTAATTTTGGTAATGAAATCTGACACTTGACAGTGTAATAAAATCAGGAATTTTTTGCCATTTGTTCCCACTTCCCAGGCCCCAATTCCCCAAGGCCAAGCTTGAAGCCCAAGCAGAACAAGAGAAAATAAGCCAAACATATATGGTATTGTCAGGCCTGGGTAGTGTGACCTTAATTCGCATGTTACCTAATTTTGCGCACAGTCCAATAGACTATCTAATTAATAATAATAATAATATCTTGAAAAACTTGCATCACCAACGGCCAACACAACAGAAAAAGTGACCCAAAATTACTCGGTATGCATGGCCATGGCATTGAAGGTTAAGTCTCTCAAATTGTGAAAATAATGGCAAAAAACTGCGAATTTTGTTAGCTTTTGCTCCTGCTCCGAGAAAATCTGATCTTTTCGACAAGCATTTTTATAAAGAAATCGCCAGTTTGCAAGCAGGGGTCTCCAAACAAATAAGTAAAATGTGATACCAAGAGGCACGATACCATTCGAGTTTATAGCATTTAAATCTCCATAGATCTGATATATTATCTTACCTTTGTCTGCTTGATTTCTTTTCAAAAGGCAATCTTTGCAAAACGATCATGCGCAAATCATAAGGTCACACTTTCTTTATGGCACTTTTTCAGGAGAGGGCCTGGCACACTAGTCGATTGACCAGGAATTTTGAGATTGCAGTACGAGCAAAACCCTTGACCTACATGTACATTATTATTCCGTCAAGCAAACATTTTGACTTTGGGATCTTGCCTTCCGTCTTGTATTTATGATTTTAATTTATTTTGTGTGAACTGTGAGAAATTTTTTATTGAGAATCAACTTTATGATAATTTTTAAAATGTAAACAAATTATGGCCACCCCATCATAGATCTACTTACTACTTCTTACATGTACTTACTTCCAACATTGCCAACTTTACAGTATTTCCCCACACAGAGAGTAGATCTAGAAACAGAGAACAAGGTTATAAATATCATAACCTTGTTCATTGAATGAGTGCCCAAGACCACACAATATTCTCATAAAAATCCCATACTAATCTATACTTTATAGTTCTTTTAGGTCTAACAAATACACATACCTAGATCTGCAGAATATAAAGATGTTAAACTTTTGCTGAATTCATTTTCTTTTTTACAAAATCAGCTTCTGATCGCGCACCCCTCTTTGACTTTGCATACAATATTTTGGCCATTTAATTCTTGAAATGGTATCATAAAAACTAATAATGTGTGTTTCATCGTTAACTGGCGCTGCCCCCACTGATGAGCTATCTTTATCATTTACCATATTTTTTTTGGGGGGGAATACAACGAATTTGAGAGTGTGTTCTTGACCATTTAATCTTTCAATTTAACTCAAGTTCCCTTGCCCTTTGGAAGGATGTTGCAAAGTTTGAGTGTATGAAATTATATCTGATTACATGTATATACATGTATGATGCGTGCGTTCGGTAATACAAGGCTGGTCGCTAATACAATAACTCACTACAGACCTTTTGGTTCTGTATACATGTGTAGGTTATAACTTTCAAACAAGTGAATGGATCTATCATTGACTTTGAGTCACATTACTAGTATTCAAGTTATCCATATCACTTATCATTTTGCACCAGTTTCGAGTCCCATGATCACTATCAAAGGGCATGGCCAATAAACTTACTATGAATGTTGTTTTATGATAATAGTAATGATAAAATAATATGGTCATTAGAGTGCAGTGACAGTTGGTATATATATGTACATGTATCATTATTACCCACAGCTAGCAGCTGTAGCTGAGGCACCATATAATAATAATAATAGCTGGATTTATGTACGTGTAGCGCTTTTTGCCTGAAGATACAAAACGCTTGCTATTATTACCCCGGCTTTAGCTCGAGCTACCATCACCGGCGCTCAGTGCATGCAAGGAATTAATCCTGCCGGGTACCCAACTACCCATTCACCTCACCTGGATCGAGTGCAGCACGTTGTGGATAGATTTCTTGCTGGAGGAAAACACGACATGGCTAGGATTTGATCCCACGAATAGTAAGCAAGGACGGATCCAAGTTTCCAAAGGGTTACGACTCTCGTCTTTCAATCAGAGGAAGGTGGGTTCAAATCCCGGTCATGACATGTTTTCCTTCAGCAAGAACTTTACCCACCTGGTGCTCATGTACGTGCTGCACTCGACCCTGGTGAGGTGAATGGGTACCTGGTAAGATGTATTATTGATGCTTTAGCGCCAATATGGCGGCTCAGCCATGGCCGCGGTATAACATGATAACAGAAAGTGCCGTTGAGTATATGCACGCAGTTAGTATAAAATTATAATTGGACAATTATTAGTAATATTAATAAAAGCCTTCAAAGAATATAATATTTGTGAATAATTTTTCACCTTAAAGGGGAAGTTCACCCTGACAAAAGGCTATTGTAAAAATAGCAGAAATAAAAGGAAAATATTGGTGAATGTTTCAGGAAAATTCATAAAAGATTCCAAAAGTTATTAGAATTTTCATTTTTTGATTTGTGACATCATATGCGAGCATCTTCCCATGTACATGTATCATGAATTTAACCAATGATTTAAATATTTAAATGTCATTTTCTCAAAAAATTGAAAATGGATTTATTATACATGTACTGTACCTTCAGTATATCAACAGACAAATTATTTCACACCCACCCCTGAAAGAATATTTGCAGCCATGAACCATTTAAAATTACATGAACTGGGGTATACAATTTGATTTATATTACATAATAAACCAATGGCCTGGGGTCTATAAGGGGTTTACTAAGCCCCAGTGCAATCCAGGAGCATAGCCCCATGCGGGGGTCAAAAAGGCAGTATACCCTGAAGCTTGAAGCTCATTTTAGAAATTTTAACCCATAAGTACTGTACTATTTCAGATATATTGAGGACAGGCGGTGGGGGGGGGCATGAATGGGTCTGTGGTGATTTTTCCCACATTTTTTTTGTTCTCACTTGAAAGTTCAGAAATCGTAACATCCTCCTGATTTTTAGTCATTTTGAAAGTTCAGTGATCCTGATAAAATCATTATTCAGAACAGTTGACGACAAGAACACACTTGTCGAAACGTCAAGATTGGGTGGTCCTTTTCAGGACCAACACTTGCCCAAGAAAGATAACTGGTGTACCATGAAACCTACTACACTATTCTTCTTCGCCATGGAAACCTTCAGAAATTATTACAGTTGGCTGGTTTTTAATCACAAAGTTAGCATATGAAACAGGCCTTGTATTTAACCAGAGGAAATTTTATATCAGCATGTGATGTAACTGGTCTTGCATTCTCAGACATTTGTGATATTATTTTTCTTTCTTTCTAGCTTGCTGAAGCAGGATTCTATCACATACCTAGTGAGCAAGAACCAGATGCTGTCAGATGTTTTATGTGTCAAAAGGAGCTTGATGGTTGGGAACCAGATGATGATCCAATGTAAGTTTTAGTTATGCATGTATTATATAAACTATAGTGCTCTCAAGTTGAATAAATCGTCAAAAGTAATCACTTCAGGAAAAAAATTGGAGTCCCACTAAGGTTTACTAATGAAACATCTCGAGGTATTACAATTACTGACCCAAGAGTCTATTAGCAATGATATACGAATATACATGAATATGATATCATAAAATATAAATTTGAACTAGTTGCAAGAAATCAAGGAAAATTTTCAACATCAAACATGAATTGCTACATGTGTGGATGGTAGGAGGTCTTTCTCACATATACACATTACACATCAAAACTAAGCCACATCTGAATTGATCTTCTTCTTCAGATTTCACTGTGAAATATCTGCATCTTGTAATTTTTGGCCCCAACCCAATGGAATTACCTATCTATGAATGCACATGTTTGAGTTAGTTTACAATGTAAAGCATGCACTATGAGATGGTTAAAGATATAAGGAATCTAACCAATCATTTAGGTTGTAGCATCCATCATGCAGTAACTTGCAGTTATTGTTACATCACAAAGGCAGGGCTCCTGAAAATATATGCAATCAGGGGCCTGTTGCATAAAACTTTTTACCTGAGAAAACTGGTAAAAAATGAAAACTAAGGTTAGTCTGATTTCTGCCATTGACTTTAACACAGGGCAAAAACAACCTGAGTTTATTCAGGTAAAAAGTTTTATGCAATGGGCCCCAGGTGGCACATAAATTCACATAAAATGTCATAACTATGGTGACTTTATACTTCCTGCTCACTTTAGCATATAAACATATACCCCCCAAAAGTACAGATATTATTGGTATATCCACCGGTTGTGGGCTTGTGGCCATATAACAAATTACGCATTTGGTTTGAGGAGAGTGGATGTGAGCAATCAGAAACCTTTTGTGTGACCCATTTCATATACAGGATTATCTTCAACTGATATCGCTCAAAGGTGGTTTACATAGAAGATTTTCCACTGTAAATCGTGGATAGTGAAGAAATTGAAGGGTGTATTATTAGACTAATAATATTAGTAAATTAAAATGTGTGTTCTTAGTGAGAATTGAATGAAGGGATGTGGAAGGGTCGAGGTGTAGCGGTTCTATCACCTTGTATTCAGAGGGTCGTGTGTTCGAATCCCACCATGGCCTTGTTTCCTTTGGCAAGGCGTCAATCCACAATTTGCCACTCTCATCCCAGGTGTTAAATGGGTACCTGGTAGGATGCGAAAGCCTATGTAGTAAAAAAAATGCCTTGAAATTGAGTCTTGAAACTCTTGTTGGAATGCTCCCCAGGGAGTGAAGAAGTGGCATACATTGTATGCAGGTATGCCAGAATCCGATGACCTGGGTAATAACTAATTAGTAATAACATATCTGTAAAGCGCTTTATTAGATACCTCGTTCCGATGTATTAAACGCTATAAAAAACGTATTTCCATTATCCCCTTTACATTGAACATATTTATTATATACCATTTACTCTGTGTATTGTAACCATGTATTTTTCTCCTTTCTGTTGAAGGAGTGAGCATCGAAAGCATGCACCCAAGTGTAATTTTCTGAAGCACTGGAAACCAGAAGAAGAGTACACCGTTGCTGACTTTGTTAAGAGCATATCAGAACGCCAACAAGCAAAAATGGTAAGAAAACAATATTTTAGAGGGGGAGGGGGAAGTTGGTAGAGTACTGAATTATCCTGTGCTGTTTTTTCATAGTTAATAGAGATAATCTTTCTATGATATCTGATTGGTTAAAAGGATTTTTTTAAACTCCAAAGGCAGTTGTCATGTCATATGATTGAATAAGAAATTATATATAAAGGCCTGGTCACACCGCCCGAGCGTTGTTGGAGCGGTTGTGGAGCGGAGAGAAAAAATCATCACTGCTCGCTACCGTTCACCATTTTCGATTTTAATTGTTTTTTTCTTTTTTTTCGATTTTTTTCCCCAATTTTGTGATCGAAATTTGACCCTTTTTCCCTACCGCTCCAACAACAAGTAATGTGTAACAACACTGTAAATGGAGAAGATTGACCATCCTAGAAATCAAAGATTCACAGCCTGTCATAAAATCCAATGTATTACATATTGAATTTAAAAAAGAAGAAACGTGCACCTGTAATTTTTACCGACCTGCCAATTTTGTTTGGTCAGTTGCTGTACAAATCTTAGTATTTCATTGAGTAGGACTTCTTTCGTGAACCTTTTTTTATGATTGAATGTCTGACTTCTGTTGCTTCACTCACTTACGCACAGGGAGTTGCAATTGATTCCAACAAAATAAATAAATCAAACAAAAAGTATCAGAATTTTGTATTAATTGAAAGCATGTGTCATCTATGAAAAGTATAGTTCCTCTTCTCGATATTGTTGTTGATGTATACAGATAATGTACAAATAATGCCTTGCACATGTAGGTTTGTTTCAAAATTTATAAGATGTTTCCCTTTTATTGATTGCAAAGTTATACTGTTGAATTGCATTGAATTGTATTTTGTACTATAGGTCATTTCGAATTAGGGTAGGAAATAAGTTTTATTTTTTAGATGCTTTTTTTCTTTTCCACATTGGGGCTATTGCAGAATTTTGGGCTATTTCTTTCATTTGAAGGTCTACTTTTTAGGGTATAAAGTAATAATCTTGAACTTTGTTTGGAACAGATCTTTGGGCGACTGTAGAATGAATGGTCGCCCCAAAGCATGCATTTTGGGGGGGAATTTTGGGGCAATTGGGCTGTTATGAGGGTAAAATCACCTGGGCACTCTCATGTATTTCTGACGCTGTTTAGAGTACTGGTAAGCTGTCTGATCTTGACGCATACTTTGTTACTTTTTTGTATGTAGAGTCACTATTACATGTATACCCGGGGGCCGTTTCATAAAGCTGTTTGTAAGTTAAGAGCGACTTTAAGAACGACTGGTGAACCCTTCTTATGCGCTAAACCATCGCCAATTCAATATACCATTTACTACAAGAAAGGATCACCAGTCGCTCTTAACTTATGAACAGCTTTATGAAACACCCACCAGGTACTAGTAATTAAATGTCATGTATGATTTGCATTTACTTTTTCCACAGAAACGTCTGCTAGAGACAAAGACAAAAGAATTCCAGAAACAAGCTGCAGAAGTCCGGAAACAGATGGAACTGCTAAAATGAAATGCACCAAAGGCTCCTTTACATTTCAAAGTGAACGTTTTGCTTCATATTACACAAATACATGTGTACCAGGCTCTGAGAAAGTATAGTGGGAATAATTCATGTGAGGTTGGACTGGCATGCAAGTACTATTTTTATTTTCCAAGAAAATGTAATAATATTGTCAATCCAACAGAGGATGAATAATTCCCATTTTTCAAAAGAAACACCTGTGTATTTGTTTTATATCCCTATTTGAACAATAAATCTTGTCCCGTTTGTCTGTTTCCCCATTCTGAACCAAATTCACTCAGCCACTGCAGAATCTATCAGTCTCTGCGCCACTACACCGCAGGGGGTAAGGGTTTTCCAACTTAACTAGAGACAACTCGCTGTTTGCTGTGCCCAAGGTTCAGCTTTAGCCCCATAAAGTTTTTTACACAAAATATAGTGGACATATATTTTTTTGTCACATAAGCATCAACTGACCAATCACCTAATTAGAATACTCATGATATGAGAAATAATGACACTTTTAAGAATTGGGGGAGACCAAGAAATGACGTAAAATTTTAGAGAATGAAATATTTTTGACTGAAACATTTTAATTTTAATAATTGATATAAGTAACTGACTGAGATACCAAACAATAAAATACCCCAAAGCAATGTGATACATTTGTAAATCATCCCCCCCCAAGGCCCTAAAGATTCTTCTATAAAAAAATAATTTTTCATATATCTCACCAAAGAACATGCAATTTGAATTTTGGAAATGGACAACGCTGATCAGAGGTGCATAACAGTTGACCACATTCAAATCAAAGGAATATTATACCCAAGATGAGCCACTTCACACTGTTTTATGTTTTTTTTTACTTTATTCAAAGTATAATGTTCATATTTCTGATTTTGCAAACAAACTTTACAGGAAAACTTGAATAGATTTTTCAAACACTTTCTGTATAAAACATGAGCTTTCATGGTGAAGCTGAATCTCTCGGATTCTTTGCCAAATCAAGCAAAAGAATCTCTGTGATTTGAATAGATGGTACACCTTAATTGGTCAAGTACCAAAGATGTAGTTAGATTACATGGATTTCTCTCACATCTCCAAAAGTTTGGTGGACTTCAGCAAATTGTAATCTACTTCCAAAGAAATCTCAAGATAGAATGACTTATGGCGACCGCACACCTTGCGATTGGTCTGCGACCCGATTTCAGAATAAAATGTAATATTGAGACTTGGAATATCTTACTGTATAATGTTCTAAATCATCATACGAATACCTATGTTCAAATCTGTGACTATGCAATCATTCTTCTTAGAATAAAAGCAATTTTAATATCTAGTCGTAATGACGTCATAGCAGTCGTAAGATTGGCTACAATTTGAAACTAATTTGGCCTTTACTCCAAAATAAAGGCTTGCAATCTTTCAAAATGGTTCTATTAGTATTCTTTCAATTAATTTTAACCTCAAATAAAATGATATGTTCCATTCACATTTTCAGAAAATGAGCAAAATGCGATTTGTTCTAAAATCGGATCGCGAACACTCGTAAGGTGTGCGGTGGCCTTTAAAATCTGTCTCTGACTATACGTGGAGTATTAAAGAGCAAGAGATCAAAAAATAGATTTGTTTTATCGAGTTCCTAGCAATCAACTGTATTTCATTTAGAATATTGTTTTCCTGTCATCTGATTGTAAACTGATTTGTAATAACTTGACACTTGTTTTTATAACTGGGAGGTTTGTGTGTGTGTGGGGGGAGGTAATTATTTGTATATTTTACGTGTATATACTGATATGTTATGTGTCTTGGAATTATGTAATTTTAAATGATAGGGGGGGGTAATTGATTGAATCTTTCACATGTACATGCATATGAAACAGGATATAGAATGTATGTTATTTGAAATGATTATTATTATTGTACAGTGTATATTTTTAACATTATTTCTAAGCTTCTTTCAAGTTTCAAATCTTGACAACATACCAATACTTACATCATATGGTTATTCACAGACAAGTTAATAAATGCACCTAGGACTCGCTTTTGACTTGTTATTATTTCCACTCTATTGTACAGTCACAAACATAAACATATTTTATATATATATCTATATATACATGTATAAATTTTGTACAAATTCAATGGCTTTGAGAAATGTACAATTTACATTTCGGATAGATTTGTTGATTCTTGGATGTATTCACCATCATGGTACATGTATAAATATGATCAGAATGTTTAAGAGTAAAGGCACAGATTATGAATAGTTTGGATTGTGAAGAGTCACATCTCTCATGTTGCAGCAATAGGGAGTTTTCGATTTGCGCGTCGACTAGCGGACTGCGACGAAAGTACGTCATAATAGTCTGCTTTGTGTTGATGGTATACAAAGTCAGTCGAGCACATGATTGGAAGACACTGAGCATGTGCAAGCCATTCCTGACACGTCAACTTCATGATGACGACCATGGATTTCGCTCAGATCATGCTCGTTCGAAATGTAGTAAACAAGCAATCAAATCCTTGCCCATTGATTGAAGCCACGTGGTGATTTATTCCAGCGGTTCTGTATACCGTAAACACAAAGCAGACTATTATGACGCACTTTCGTCGCAGTCCACTAGTCGACGTGCAAATCGAAAACTCGCTAATATTAACAAAACTAATTCTAGACTGATCAAAGCTATAATTATGCAGTTTTAAGTGACTTGCTATTGTTGAAGTTACTGCTGTGTAACACTTTTTTGTCATTATCGCTATTTTTTGTATGACAGATGGGAAGTTGTATACCATGTATAGCACTTTCATTCAACAGGTCTATTTGTAATACCACCTGTTGATTTTTAATGTGTTTTTTTCCTGGCATAAATGTAAATAAGTAAATAAATAAGTAGAAACAATTTCACTTGTATTCAACAGAGTATTGCATGTTGTTTTCATCCTTTATTGGTAACCCAAAGGTTGTGAAATTGAATTTATAAGAGAATACATCAAGCTTATCAACCGAAAGTAAAATATTACACCATGCTACTTTCAATGATTATGACATCAATGGCGCCTTTTTGGGGTTATCTGTTATTTTCTTTGAATGAAATAGTGGTAAAAAAGCAAATAAACACCTCTTGGCATTACTTTTTCTTTATCATTTTTTATGCTTGTATGGCAATTGGACCCTATTATATGAAACTTAAAATTGATAGTAACTCTGCCATCAATATTAAGTACTATGGATGGTAACAAAGAAAAACGTTTCAATTAAAATCAAGTGAAAATAACCATAAATGCCACATATTACAACATCAACAAAGGAAAAATCATTCTGCTATTGAGATGTAGACAATTCCTCAAAGTACAAGTTCTGGCCTATCACAGAAACGGCACAAGTCCAAGATACATGCTTCTTAAAAATCCAGTGGCGTATGATTGAAACTATTTCAGTGAAGGGCCTTACGTGTCCACTTCTTTGCTGAAAAAAATAAATTCATATTTCACTCCTTTTTTTCTCACAGGAGCAGCAGCAGCAGCAAACCATTTGACTGGTCTTTTCAAAGCTTTCTTTGGTTGTTGTACATGGATTGATTACTGTAAAATTACTTAAAATGATTATATTCTTTGCAACAGAGACCAGGGGCCCCAAGTCCAAATTGATTTGTGGAGTTGGGATTGCAACTCTTTCCGCAATGGGCCCAGTTACATGAAAGTTATAATCATATTCTTTGCAACAGAAACCGGGGCCCTGTTGCATGAAAATTACATTTGTGGTAAGTTTGTCATCCAATGGTATTTAGCATGGTAAGAATGCTAGACAATCGAACCATGGATTCCATGGCAGTTACCATTGGATGGCAAAGCTACCATAATATAACAGTTCAAGAAGAAAACTAATGCATTTGTCTAATATGTCGAGTTACAACTTCTCAACATCCAGTCAAATTCATCCTCAAAATACATAACAGGAAGGAAGTTGCAGTCACAGTTGCTATAATTAATGCTTTTGATGTTTTCAAAAACAGGAATAAAAACTTTGTTTGGACGGATTCACAACTCCAAGTAAATGCTCCTCCAATGTCTAGAACAGTCTTTAACACAATATTTCATGATCGTCCAGCTTTGACTGCGTCAATCTTCTTCTTCACACCAGCTAAATTCAGCGTGAGTTCCGCATGATGACGCTTAAGATACTCCATCCTGCCTCGTAATTCGTCTCCCTCGTCCTTCCTTTCTTCAAAGTCCTGGAGGAGAGATTTCTTACCCAAGAGGCCGCTCTTCTGCCGCAGACGTTGGTTGTCAATTCTCAGGCTGTCTCGTGCCTTCTTGGTTCTTGATAGGACATCACGTTTCTAAAGAAAGTTGATAATGACAATTTGAGATCAACAAGAATGCACACGTTCAAAGTTTCTTTGGAATTAAAAATAAATGAACATCAAATTTGGTTTGCCATATTCAAGTTGTTCATATTTAAAATCATGCATAATTTTATGAAATGCTAATCAAACAGCCCCTATAAAACAAGTCCTGTGCCCCATCTTTTTACAATCAATCTTAAGTTTGGAAAGAAAGCTGGTAATGCCATAATTTTTTATCCATGTGTGTACACAATTATCCCCTTCTACCCCTAACCAGACTGGGCTTTTTTTGTGTGTTCTATGAACAGGGGTACCCCCCCCCCATTTGAGATCTCCGACATCCATAGCTCGAAAGTCGTAAAAATTTGCATTTTAATAGTTTTGGATGTAATCTACAAGGCAGCATGGTTAATTTTTCTGAATTCCTCAGATTTTTTTTCTTATATGAAAGAATTATGCTAATTTATGTGAAAATCATACTTTTTGCACTAATTCACTATAAAAAGCTCACAGAATGCTTATTTTTGGTGTTAATATTCTTTATACTATTGCTAACAATTACAAATGAAAAAAAAATCCTGGTTTGAAAATGAATTTCTTATTTAATTCATTGTTTTATGAATTTCTTATCTATTTGTTTTTCAACCTTATGTTTTTTTTTTGGGGGGGGGTTAACCAAATTTATAGCAAAACCTTTATAAAGCATAATGCTAAAATCAATTAATTTCAACAGATAAAAATAATCATATCTATATGAATAAGGTGAGGGAATTCTGTTTAAATTGACTTTGTACACAAAATCATGTTTTGGAGTCATTTTGGGTCTGACATGCACTTAGGTAATGTTGAGTAATTATCGAATTGCATACCCGGGCATCGTACATTTGCAAGGATTTCACGCAGCGGAATGGTCGCGGAAGATGTCCAGGGGGGGGGTTGATTCAACCCCCCACCCCCGCTGGATTACAGTTAATTAAAACAATAACACAGGTATTTGACATGAGGGCATCATTTTGAAGACATGAATTCTAGATGATGGGTCTCTGGCCTTCGATATTAAGATTGATAGAATCAGTCACACGACCTTGAAATATCATGCCCAGAAATTACCTGTGCCACCAGTTCTTCAACTTCTCTCAGCTTGCCTTTCTGAACATGGTTCTCAGCCTGAACAAACTGGAGCTTCTCCTTGACGTGGGTCAGCACCTGAACAGTACTAGTGATCTTCTTTCTCAATTTGAGTAATTCCTGTATGAAATGTACAGAGAAAAGCAATGAGAAACTGAAGGCACTGTGGTGTAGTGGATCAGATTTGACTTAAGATTAGAGGGTCACAGGTTCAAATCTAGTCAGAACCTGATCTGTTATCTTTCTTAATTTAAGTAACTCCTGTATGAAACATGAACAGATAAAGGCAATAAGACAACAAAAGGCACTCTGGTGTAGTGAATCAGATTTCACTTTAGGATTAGAGGGTCAGAGGTTCAAATCCTACCTATAGCCTATGGCCTTAGACAACAAAATATCCAAATTTCCCTCTGACTTGGCTAGAGTGAATGGGTATCTAGCAGGGATAATAATTTCTTGAGATGCTTATGCATCACGATGACAATAAGATCCTTGAGCACTCTGCAGTGCGCTTGATAAAAGGCATTATTAAATTGTTCATGACGGGAAGACGGGTAAAGGATGGAAAGAAATCAGGAAGACAGATACTGAAAGGGATAGAAATAGAAAGGGGGTGGGGTAGGAGTGAGTCTCCTTTATATTTCATCAAAATAATACTGGCATTGACACTTTACCTCATTCCTTTCTTCAATCTTCTCATTGTATGTCTGGTTCTCAATCTTCAACTGTTCAAAGTCAATCAGATGAAGACCTTCAGCAAGTTCCTCCTTGGCCTTGAGCTGTTGCTCTCTCTTCTTAAGACGGTTCTTGAGTTTGATGTTCTCCAGTCTTACTTGCTTCACCTCTTCCTCTTTCTTCAGCTCGTTGGAGATGTACACTTCAACTTCCTGTTGATTAAAAATAACTAATGGATCAATAAAAAAATCAAACAAAAATTGTGACCAATACCTTTATTTTGATAAAAAAAAATATAGCATGAATTCAGAGTAAGCCCTTGCAGTACGTCCTCAGTAGGTTAAGGTCATTTTTTAGAAATCCCCTTAAAATAACTGTTGGTAAAATGTAAATTTAGAGAGCAGCAAGGCCATTGAGGTGGCACCTAAGGCAATTGCCTCCTTCACCTCAGCTAACTGCAAGCCTTGTTGAAAGTGGAATATCAATTCTTCAGATATATTTAGCTTGATAAAAATGTGATCTTTGATACTGTGGTAACAGGGCTCTGCAGCAAATCACAATCAAGGTTTTCCATGGCAGTTACAATGACGAATTTACCATATTTGAAACAGGCCCCAGTTCAGTCAATACATTTAAATGCCTTAACTAGAATATTGATTCACACACAAAACAAGACAATCCCCACCCTTGGAGCTATGGGTTTCCCAGTCCTGCTGCTGATAGCTGTCAGGGCTACTTGTCTCTTGAGTTCTAAGAATTGTTGGTTCTCATTTTCAACATAGTCCTGCTTCTCCTGCTTTCGGTCTTTGAGCTCCTCGAGATTCAGGAAGGAGAGGTCTCTCTCCTCTTGTTCTTGTTTCCTTAGCTCATCCAAATTGGCTGAAAATGAAACCAAATGAAATAAAGGAAGAAGGAGCAATGGTAAATTTTCTCTCCTATCTGGCTTGGATAAACTCTGGCAATGCAAACAGTTCTATATACCATGACTTCCATGCACACACGCATCATGTACTTGTTGTGAATTGATACATTTTATGACTTTGTCAAGGATCGGGAGATCTACAGGATTTACCTCATTCCCATATACCAGATGGTGATGATGACGACATCATCATTGTGGGTTATTTCTAATTTCAAATAATGCAAAGTTAGCATTGGAACTTTAGGTCTCAAATCAGAAAATAAGACAAGAATGACAGTTTTTCTCATAACACATCCTACAATTCTAATTTTGTTAATTCTCCTATGGTCTATTATAGTTACTCCGTCTGACTACAATAAGGTCTTCAACAAACTAGCTGGTCTTCACTTTGTCTATTTTCCACTTGATCTACATCTAAATCAGCTAATTTCAAAATATCAAATTCTCACTTTGTTGACAATCAAATTCACATTAAATTACCACTTCATCTAATAAAAGTCTAATTCTTGTTGGATCTAAAATCCCCATGGACATATGTATCTCTCTCTCTCTGTCTTTCATCACCCCCCCCCCCTCTATCTCTCTATCTCTCTCTCTAAGACTTACACATGTATTTGAGATATCTCTGCTCTTGATCTGTCACATTTTTGTCCATTTCTTGCCTCTGGTCATCTGTCTTCTTCTTACGGAAATATTCAGCAAGCTTATGTTGGAGTTGGATATTTTGTTGATTCAGTTGCTCACGCTCTGACACCATTGCCTTCAGATAATAAAGTTCAAATAAAGGTAATTAAGTTGAATCCATGAGCATGACCACAATTTTTTATGTATTGGACTTCAAAGACATTTAAATTCCAGTCATAATGTATTGATTATCAAAGAGAAATCTACCTACACCTTTCCCATTAAGTTATGTATTCCAGTATATACAGGAGATTATTATGCTGTTACAAAAATTTTGTTGTGTTGTTATATGAAGTGCAATCAATTTTACTAAAGCATCATTTCTTTTTTCATTTTTATTAAAGATTGATTCCATTACATATAACTACACAACAATATTTTGAGAAGTTCCTTCAATCATAATCCCCCAAACTGGCAAAAAATAAACAAAGAAAATCATGTTGTACATGTAATATGCAAACAACATGTCTGAAGGAAAAATGTCACTATGTCTAATCCCTTTTGAATTTGTCAAGTTTCTCCCGAACCAACGGATCTTAATAACCAAATTAATCTGTTTATTATGTATATGATGTTAATTGAACCCTATTTCAGTCACATAACTCCCAGTCAGGATATAATGGTTTTCCTCTTTAATATGCATATTTCAATCGGGAGATATCTTTTGTAAAAGAAGTGCCACATAAATACTTGATTTTGAACTATAAAGTTACTAATGTATTAATAGTAAACTGGATTTAGTAACAATGTTGGAGGTGTTTCAAAAAGAGTCAGAAGTTCTCAACACATATCTAAGCACCAACATGCACATGGCATTTATCTAACTGTATCCGACCAATCCAGTGATGCATCATATATCATATACCGCACAAAACTAGGAATTTAGCATTTACTTCAAGTCACACTTGAATCTTTTTGAAACACCCCTTGGGAATTAAGACCAACTGGCATAAGACCCAGTGATTAAAATCCATTGCAGAAAATCTCTAGCAGTAGTCACCCATACATACCTGATACATTTCTATAAGTTCTTCTCTTGATATTAGATCCTCTTCTTCTTCTTCAAGCAAAGCTTCTTCTTCTGGGAGAGGGGATACTGGAGCACACGTAAAGAGAGTAAAATACAGTCAGGTATGACAAGGGAAAGAGATTAACAAAGAATAAAGAGAGAAAGAGTAAAGCAGAGGGAAAATACAATTTCCTTTAAATGGGCTATTTTTCCTGCTTGTGTTCACTCATATTAATTTCTTTTTAATTATACCCAATGGTAAATTACTGGGAAAATTTTTGACATTTGGAAGGCTAAATGAATTGCTCTCAGTCCTCATTTTTCATAACTGAAGAGCTTCAGATTTTATGAAAGATATACAGTCCACACAGTTTGATTGAAAGTGCTCTCAAGTTATGAATTGTATCAGGTCAAAATATCCTAGTATTCATTCTACTTCAATTAGCTGTTAAAAAGGAGGGGGGGGGATAAGAAAATACAATATTTAACATTGATTTGTGGGGGGGAGTCATGAATGAATCCAATATCTTACTTTCTCTCTCAGGTGTCCCCGGTTCAATTTGAGCTGGTTCATTAGGAGGGGGTGTTGCTTCTCTGGATAAAGGCTCCATAACCTGGACAGTAGGGGTCTCCGGTCGATCTCCTTCCTGGAATGTGTCACTCTGTGGTATCGGACTCTTGGGCTCCTCCTCATCTCCACCCTCTGGTTTCTCAGCTCCTTCTCCATCACCTTCACCAGGAGCTTGGGTGTCATCTCCAGCTGGGGTAGCTCCTCCTTCTCCTTCTTTCTCTTTGTCACCTTCCTCTGCGGCCCCTTCTCCCTCAGGCTTTCCTTCCCCGCCTTCTCCACTTTCACCTCCTTCCGCTCCCTCTGCAGTCTCCCCTGACAAAATGGAAATATAAGTGAATATAAGTTCAAATTCCACTCTGTATAATAGAATAGATGTATGGAGTGGCACTCACAGATAACATCTTGTGCTCATGGTGCAGTAACACTTCCAAAACCAAACAAAAGAATATTTTCAAGTATATTAACTACTGTCAGATATCAAGACAATCTATATATAATCCATATAGCACCCACTTTGTTGTTATTGCTATTGATTGTAAAAAGTAAACAAATGGCAGACAGATTTCTGTTATTGGAAATGACCGTCTCTGATATCTGGTCGACTATTAAAATAGGATCTCTTAATATCTGCGACAGAAATTGGAATACATGATAAAATCTGATTTGAAATACCCTATCCACTTAACTTAATTTGTTTACAACATTATTTGTAACTTAAAGGAAAGAGAATATATGGAATGACAAATTTATTTCAAAATTACAATTTTCAAATCACATCACAAGATTCCTTGACAAATGCCTTACCTTCGCCAGGTTTCTGTTCTTCTCCCTCCTTGCTTTCCTCTCCTTCTTTCACTTCTCCATCTCCATCTGCTGTCTCTCCATCGGCACCTGGTGAAGCAGTTTCCCCTCCTTCCTGTCCCTCTGCTTCTGCTGCCACTGCTTCAGCGGGTGGACCATCGCCATCGGCTGCCCCTGGGGAACCTTCTGCTGTGGGTTGCTCTGCTTGCTGCTCCCCTTCTGCAGCCGGGTCTGTGGGGGTGCCTGCTGGTTCTTGGTTTACTGCTGGTGATGCCTCTCCCTCTGCTGCTGGAGTTGCTTCTAGGAGGGGGGGGGGGGGGGCATAGAAAATATTTCTACTATTGAGGGACATTTCATAAAGCAAGATATATCTGAGTAAGTGCCTGAGTGGTGATAAACATCACAGTGATGACAAGACAATACACTAGTAAAGTGCCAAAAATAAAAAATAAATTTGAATAAAAATAGAGGAAGAATGGAGGGAGAAGATTTAAACTGGACATCAAAGAATTTTAAAGAATCAAACAATTTTAAGGCAGATATAGCATAAAGGGTAAGTTAAATTTTGAAGGATGAAAAATCAGGGAAGAAAAAAAAAAGCCAAATAAATGTGACTAGATGATAAAATGAGTGTAAACTACCAAAATAATTCACTCAGAATGATAAAGGATCTGTGATGCAATCTACATTGTTGATTAACTGCCAAAATGTAAATGTGCAGTCCTTACGGGGAACAACAGGAAAGACATCCCTACATGGCATTACAATACAATTACCAAATGGCAAATTTCAGATTGACATCTACACCATATTATATTCTGTGTCTGATTACTTTCACTTTCATCTAATCTATTTTATTTTATTTTCCTTCATTTTAAATATTTTTTGCTTTTACACAAAATATGATATATTGTACAGGTCCAAAACTGGCATCACCCTTCAGAAGGATATTACGAAAAATGAGGAAATGGAAACATTTGAATAAAATACGAAAATACGAGGCAGGGAATGCAAAGGAAAACGGGTGTGTGTAAAGACTCTATTTTCAAGTTACATGTGTATTTACCCTGATTTTCTGCTGCTTCTACTGCCGGAGTGCTAGCCTCCTCTCCAGCCCCTTCAGCCTCTGCTGGGGCTTCTGCTGATTCCTGTGTAGGTTCTTGTGATGGAGCCTGTTAGAGTAAAGTTCAAAAAAAGCAAGTGGTTATTCTAAGAATAAGGGCAAGTCCAAGGAAATGGCCCCTCAGATGTAAGATATCAGCACCGTAACAGGGGTTGGTGGTGGGGGGGCAAGAGCCAAAAATTTCCCGGTCAAATCATGATATCAACAGGCAAAATGGAGTAATGAGGGGAGTATTTTAACGCCAGATATTGCGTATCAAGCATAATTTATTATTTTCTTTTTAAGTTGCGAGCGAGCAAAAATTTCGACCTTTTTAATCCAAAATCCAGTTTTGTGATAGATTTTGACATGATCTCCAGAGAATAATCTTTCACGCTTTTCTCTCTTTAGATTCCCTCTTTTTGTGGTCTGTACACCACTATTCAGGATTGTTTGCGGCAGTAGCATGAAGAGTAAAAAAAAAAAAAATGAGGGGCGCAGTATAGCACATGTACTAAAAAGCTGCTTTATATAAGTCCCAAGCGAGCGAGAAAAAAATCACCTTTTCATGAGAATCTAACTTTGAGCTATTTATTTACATTGTATTCAGTAAATAAAATAATATCCTACACTTTTCCTTTGCTTTATTTTCCTGTTTTTTTTTTGTTTTTAAAACTTTTTGGGGCCATGGCCCAATCATTCCATACACAGTGCTGTAGTATTATATCAATTATTTATAATCACGTAATATATTTTATCATTTGTAAAATAATAATTTTTATCTATAAATTAATCTTCAGAACGGCATCGCTAACCGAAAGTACGTAATACATAAGCGGTTCAAGGGTCGACGCCATTGTATTTGTTTACATTGGTATTACATGTGGATCGAGGGGTCTGGTAAGAATCCTTTATTTTCACCTTTTTTCCCCCATTTTTTAAAACCTTCCTACGCATATTAGGTGTAGGCCTAGAGTTAAATAAAACCACGACCAATTACATGATTTTTAATAAAAAAGATGGATTTCCAAGGGGAATCCATCTGTATTTATTTGGTTCTCTTAAGGCTATAATGGTCAACAAGGTTATATCATAACCTTGTTCATAGAATGAGTGATATGGGCGGGGATTCAAGTCAAGACTCCATGATTAGCCAGGGGCGTTGTGGGGAGTGAAAGTTATATACTGTACGTAGCTCACTCCCCACTAACGCCAGGAATCACCGTACATGCCTTTGCGTATCGGACAGGATTACCCATGGTGAACCTAGACCTAAATCACCAATTTTAGTTATAGTTTTTCGCCCAAAGTTATGTACATGGGCAAGTTTTATGTTTACCCCCATTTGATTCTATTTCTTTTATTTTTCATTAAATAAATAGTCGTAAAATTGAAAGAAATTAAGAGCAATAGCGTTCACTTACCCCCGTCTGTTTACGAAGCCATTTTGATTTCTTTTGGTCAAACCGCCAACTTGAATTAAAAAAATATTTGCATCTGCCGATAGATATCAGGAATCGCAAAATATTTTTTTTTATCGATAAATATCATATAAATTATTTCATGATATTTTTCAACCGAAACAAATATTTTACAAATCGTGATTTTTATTGACAAATGCAAGTATTTTTTAAATCTAAGTTGCAGCTCTGCACGCGTGTGTATCTAGGAGACTAGGTATCATAACAAAAGAAATCAAAATGGCTTCGTAAACAGACGGGGGTAAGTGAACGCTATTGCTCTTAATTTCTTTCAATTTTACGACTATTTATTTAATGAAAAATAAAAGAAATAGAATCAAATGGGGGTAAACATAAAACTTGCCCATGTACATAACTTTGGGCGAAAAACTATAACTAAAATTGGTGATTTAGGTCTAGGTTCACCATGGGTAATCCTGTCCGATACGCAAAGGCATGTACGGTGATTCCTGGCGTTAGTGGGGAGTGAGCTACGTACAGTATATAACTTTCACTCCCCACAACGCCCCTGGCTATCCATGATGAAGTCAATTTTTGAAGACATCATCATGGAGTCCTCAAGACTAGCCAAGACCCCCGATTAAACAGCATCTACGGAGAAAGGGTGCGCTGGTGCACCCTCCTCGGCCTCAATCACTCCTAAATTTTGACCAGGAATTTTGCCTTTTGACGGGGTAAAACTTTTAAAACTTAAATTAAAAGCGCGCAGGGTCAGGGAGACGAGGAAGATGCCGCATCGATACAGACACGTGGGACTGAAGTGAAACCGGTGATTGTTGCCTGTGTGGCTCGTATTACTACCTCTGCAAAACAAGAATTATAGAGTAGCGAGAAAACAGAAGAATGCATGGAAATGTACTTAGAATATCATACTACCCTTATCTACAAAAAATTATTTTATATGAAAGTGTAAATATATGGTATCGTACCTCTTCATCAGCCATGTTGATTGCACTGACCGTCTCTGTTGTCAAGGTACTATTTACTCATTAATATTCATGAGAGTCGAGTGCGATTGGTAATCGAGTCGAGTGAGATTGGTGATCGAATCGAATTCGACTCAACGAATACGTACCCGTACACGCACGCTGTGTGACGTGTGTTTCAAGAATATCGTAATGCATAGAATTGTTATCAATCTACTAGAATTAAGCAAGTCTGAAAATATAATTGGTCAGAGGATCTGCACCCCTCCCGAACAAATGCTGGGAACAGGATCCAGGGGAGGCGATCCGGGGTGGGGGGGGGGGGGGGGCAGGGCACCACCAATATTTGAAGCAATAAACAATTTCCCCCTTTTACTATACCCAAGAGAAAATAATAAGTTTTGAAATTTCAAATTGCCGGTGGCATCAGTGTTAAAAAATGCTTGAATGTATCTGTTTTATTTAATTTAATTTGACTAAACGTGCAAGGGAAAGGTATGAGAAATGTTTTGTAGGGTAAGTTTGATTTTGCACTTTCCCCTCGACACATCGTGAAAACAAGCATTTCTGCGCAAACAGATTTCTGTGAGCTTTACAAAAATGGATAGTGCTCTCTCAAGTGTAACATATTCTGTCAAAACTTTTACTTTCATTGGATAGATGAGACCCAAACCCATTATGTGAAAAATTACATGTTGAGATTACATGTTGTATATTTTTGTTAATTCCCAGGGCTTTTTTTATACACTGCATGGAAAATTGCACAAGGGGATGGGAATATTTAATGCATTCCCACGCTTTCTATAATATCTCTGCTGAGGAGACAAAACTTGAAAAAAAAAACAATACAGAGAGTGTTGACACTATCATCAATTCCATGAATGAATTAATTCACATTAGGCCTGGCCCCCACGAAAGATCCATATGCCTACTAAATCATCGGATGAGCACTGTGCCTGCCATCGTTTTCTAAGAAATTGATGACATGAATGTCGGAGTCAATTAATTAGTAATTCATGAATTAATTGCCTAGAAACAACTGTACAATCAAATTAATTTATGCAAGGCAACAATATGAAGTTAAATAAGAACTTGGTCCATAAAAAAAAATCGCTCAATGGCTACTTCCTGATTTAATTTCATTTGATCCTTCCAATCAACATTTGATATTGCAAGAAGCAAAAGGTTTACAAAGATCCACAATGATATAGATGAAAATAGAGTATAAATTAACAGTAAAGCTGTGTGGCTTACATTTTCTTATAAATGGATTTATGCCAGATTTAATGACGGTCACGGTAGGCGGTCGTGGGCTATAGTCTGCAGGCACAGATCCTGACTTAACTTTCATCAACAAGTGGGTCTCTTAGCGAAGACTATATAGCACATACAAAAATTGTTTTTTTTTCAATTCAAGAGCGAGAATTAAAGGTCAAGTCCACCCCAGAGAGTTTTTAATTTGAATCAATAGAGAAAAATCAAACAAGCATAATGCTGAAAATTTCATCAAAATCGGATATAAAATAAGAAAGTTATGACATTTTGAAGTTTTGCGTATTTTTCAGAAAACAGTTATATTATGCACAATCTACAGACATGCAAATGAGAGAGTCGATGACCCGCACTCACTTTTTCATTTGTTTCTCATTTATTTAAATTGTACAATATTTCAATTTTTACAGATTTTGCAATAATGACTAACTTAATTGACTGAACCATGAAGTGGTAAATAATAGCCTATATGGTAATTATACATGTTCAGGGAGGCTTGTTTCACGTATAGGATAACGAGTAAACAAAAATGGATTCATATTTCAGATAATGAAATTCAAAAGAAATAGCGAGTGATGTCATCACTCCCCTCATTTACATACAGACCAGTATGGGCAGATAACTGATTAGTGAAATTAAGCGAAATTAAATTGAAAATGTCATAACTTTCTTATTTTACATCCGATTTTGATGAATATTTTGCTTGTTGAATTTTTCTCCTTTTATTAAAATCAACTTTCTGTTGGGATGGACTTGTCCTTTAAGGCCTAGGCTTAGGCTAGCTGGGGGGGGGGGTCTTCTTTTTATTTGGCAACCATGCAGTCAATTTGACTATTTTCGCCATCATAAATATTATAATATCATTCACGTTTGTTTTCTTTAATAAAGAAAAAAAAGAGAGAGATTTATACTAATTTAAAATTCAAATATTTTTGTTTCCTTTCTTCTTTCTTCCATCTCCTCTTTTCTTTTCTTTTTTTCTATTTTTTAGGTTAGGGTACCTACAAAGATTTAAAGTCGAGTGTGTCTCAAAAAAATAATTTTTTTCAGCTAGGAGGCAGATGACGGAGTGGTCTACGTACTGCATGCAACTATGACTGCTCTCGAAAAAAATAAATGGTAAAAAGGGATTAAAAGTTGTCAGATAATTGATACAGACTATTTGTTACACCATGGTTAAACCATCGACTGTGTCATGTAATTACATGTATTCATTTTTTTTTATATAATATACAAAATTTTTTTTAGAATATGGCTGACACTACTGCGATCTACTTTGATTGGTCTTACAATAAACTTTAGGCCGGGATATGTAAAATATATTTTGAAGTGTAAAGGCGGGGAGTGGAAACATTAAATCGGACTATTTTGAGTAATATTTCTTTGGGCAAAAATCTGAAATGTCTTTGGTAAAGACTAGGAGCGTCTACCAGTCAAATAATTGCCCCCCACCCCCTCGATCCCGCGATCCAAAATTTTGAGCGCGCCAAATTTGAACAAAACGACGCTGCTCATTTTAGCCGCCTTCCAACATACGATCCACGATCCAGCACCCTACTCCGTAGTCGTAGAAAATTAGTCGGAATTTAGTTGTTTTTTTTCATTCTTTCATCTTTACCTCATCTAGGCCTATAATCATGATGTCGTGTGTAGATACAATCGATGGAATGAGACATGGGCACAGAAATAAAGGACAAATTCAGGTGAGTTCGGAGCGAACGAGATTCGCATTCGCGAGGCTTGCACTTGCAGCAGCCGGCAGCTCCGTTTGCCTCAGAGGCTCAGGCAGTCAGCTCTGTACTTTCGGGGCAAAATGATTCCGGTATGGCTTGGACGTGTCGTGGTGCGCCATCATCATCATGATTCATGGCCACATAGTAATGCAAGCAAAAGCAAAGCCCGAGGCCGAGCCAGGCAAATAAACTAATTTAATTAAAGGAACAATCTTTATCTAAGTACGGTACCAGGTAATGCACTGCCAATTTTTCATGACTGGTCATAGTCATAGACAGCTGGCATCCGTCTGTAGCTGTTTCGAGGAGTTTTTTAAGATTTTTTTAAAAATTTCTCCTCGTACACAGACGGCTCGCTATCGTGCAGCCACCATATTAGGGGACTTGCAGTGCAAAATCCCCCCGTCGGGGCTCTTCAATTTTTGTCTTTAATGAATAAAAATTTTGAAAATTAACGCGACAAAAATGCATATTAATATTCCGTCTTGGCAATAAGTGCCAAAAAACAGAGAAAAATCAAGTAAAAGGAACAAAAACAGTGACTTACCTCGGCTGTCACGCAAATTCACTTCCCCGTTTTATCCGATCTTAAGTACATAAACATATGGCCACTGAGTCCCCTGTACAGATCGCACTAGAACTTCGGTCTCTGTATTTGGTGAGTGAAGCCAACGGAGTTCAGCTGAACAACCAAATAAGAGCATAACCTCAGCATAAACTTTTGGGCCGGGTTTTTTTTTGTTGCAAATGCATTGACAGTGTTTGAGTTGCAAGTGAAGTTGGGCTGTCTTGAGTTGACTCACCCAAAACTTAAAAAAAAAGAGTTCATTCATTACATGCCGCCGCGCACAGAAAAATCAAGCCATAGAAGTCGTGTGTTGTGGACACCACTCATTCAATGAACAAGTTTATGATATAACCTTGTTCTCATTTATATCTCCATGTGTGGCAAAACAAGGGTGGCAATGTTTGGCTTGTTTTCTTTTTTTCTTTGGGGCAAATGCTTGATTTTTTTACACTGACAGTTTCCATTACGCCTATTATTCATACAATGTTGCTCTTATTTAAATTTAATTCTTTTAATCATTTTTTTCTTAATTAAAAATAGAGATCAAAAATGAAAATTTTCTTGCCATATTACTTTCCACCAATAGAGGGCGTACACAAAAATATGCCCAAAGTTCAAGTTTTTGAGCGCTCTGGTAAATACAAAAGTTATTCCCAAGTTACTAATGAAAAATAAATTGCAACTGTATGGAAATTAGTAATTTTGGTCACAAAAGTGATATTTTAATGATTTTTTTTAAGTGTGTGCTCAGTGCAACATTGGCATACCATAGTCCTACCTGTAGATTCCCCACGGGCAGGGTGGTAGCAGTGAACAAGTGGTGGACACCAGAAGTGGGATCCACGGCACTAGTAGAACTTCGAAATCCACTGCCAAATGCGGTTCATGGGTGCGAGGTTCTACTAGGCCTACCTCGCAATACGTGTCAGTGGGCTTGGGGCAAGTCACACTCAGATCGACACAGACAGTCTTAAGACTAGTGGGAGGTTAGCCCCCCCCCCCCCCCCCCGGGAGGGGGGATGCAGTCAAATGTATCGCTGTACACATGTGTGACCAAATTATTTCTAAACACCCCTTAAACAAGTTTTTTTCTCTGTGTGCAAAATTACCTGCTAAACAAGTTTTTTGTGGGCTTTTTTTACACATTTTTGGCCCCTGAACAAGTTTTCGCCAGAACATGACCCCAGGGGAAAAGCTTGGGGAAAAAATGGCAAGTTTTCCATGTCCCCTCCACTAAAATTGAAGTTAACAAAAAAATATGGAGGAGATTTATCTAGAATTATCTAACATATATCTAAGAGATTTTAGAATGAAGAGTTGGATACGTACCAAACTATGGCTTTGTTCCGTCAAAAATTTGAGTGTGTGTAATTCCCAATAGGCGAATAGCATCTGTTTATTTAGTCAGAAAAATAAATACCCTATACTCTTGAAGAGAAGACTAGTCGTAATATCGGTTGAACAAAAGCTGTGGCAAAAATAGTCAATCCTGACTGGTTGCCAACCAAGGAAAGAAGAAGAAGATAACCGTTATGAAACCAATGGCTTTCAACAATTCCTGCTAGCTCAGTGAGTAAGGCGACAGAGTGGAGATGCTTCGTTCTGCAGCGAGAGGTTCGAATCCAAGTTCCCACTGGAAGTAAGAAGAAAAAAAAAAGAAAGAGAAAGAAGGGTTTTGGAGAAGTATTTTTTTAAATTAGTGGAGGGGACATAAGGAAGTCTTTCCGAAAAAAAACACCCCAAACACATTTGGCCAATCTTTTGAAAAAAAGCCCTATGGTTATGATCTAACGTACAGTAGATAATAGCTTAACAGTAGATATGTTTGTGCTTAAAAATTTCAAATAAGTTTTAGCCCAAGGCATATTTATTATCTGTAGAAATCTAACGTAATAGAAACTGGCTTTGGCAGAAAATCGAGCATTCAAATCCTCTATAAAAAGTAAGCAACAACGAGAAAATGTCCAAATATGTTTTTGCCAACCCTACTTCAATACACAGATCGAGGACTTGATCTGCTCACATAGATCTACTACTCTCTATGAGGATTGAGGACAAGGTCATACAATCATGATAACCTGCATGGGAATTTCTATTGTCATTGTTATCTAATGAGGACTTCAAAGTCATGATATTAAAATCTGCACAAATAGAAATTTTCATTTTCATATAAAAATACATACCAGTAGTATATGTTAGATTATGTGACATAATTTTTGCATGTTGTATTATCATGGATAGACCCTTTCAGATTTAGGCAGAAACTTTGACTGTTTTTTAAAAAAATAAGCAAAATTTTAAAATGTACTACCGTTATGTTACATCAAATTTTGATGAAATTATACAGTGGTATGCTTGTCTGGTTTTCCTCTTCATGGTTAAATAAAATTTCGTTGCAGTAGACTTTCCTTACAATTCACTCTCCAATACATTCACATGTATTACTATATCTTTTGTTTTTCTTTTAATCTATCAGGTCATCTTTGGGCCCATGTTCTCTGGTAAAACGTAAGTATTGACTTTTGCATTAAAAATGAGATTACCGGTATCATATCAATTGTCCATGTCATGTTGAAAATCTCACTTTCATGATTTACAATGTAACTAAGGTACATGTAGGCTGATATGTGTGTGGCCATTTTGAAAGAATATGGTTTTGTGTTGTTGGTTTTTTGTATGTTCTCAATGAATTGGGGGCTGTGTGGTCAAGTGGTTAGAGGCAGAGCTTTGGATTGATGATTAAAAGGTTGTAGTTTGAAAGCCAGCTTGGCCTTTATTTCAACCAATTTCTATTGTCTATAAGGCCAGCCACTATGACTGGGCTGTAGAAACTAGAAAACATTTTCTTTTCTTTGTAATACCAGCTTGGTGTTTATGCAGCATTTAGCTTGTAGTGACTTGACTATATCTTTTTATATATCTTCATATATATATTCTTTCCTTGTAGCTGCTGTAAGTTTGTATGACAGTTACTTCAACAGAAATTAATTGTGTATTTCTAATGTAAATTCCCTTGAGGACCCCCCCACACACACACACACAAGGGGGGGGGAGTAAATCATCTTATATATGTTGAAGGGGATTCCAACCTTAGTCATGAAATGGAGTGTGATGAGAGGAGAGAAATAATAATAGTAAAAAAAAACAGAATGGTGAAATTTTGAAGGGAACAGTGTATTTTGTTATGGCTTTTTTAGAAATGAGATCATTACCTAGGACAATGTCAATTTCAAATTGGCAACTCTGTAACTAAGTTATGACAAATGAGACATTAGCCTATGGGATTCATGTTTTCTAATAAGTATCTTTTCCCCTGCAGCAGTAACCAAAATATAACATAGTTGTTCTCATGACATAAAAAGAAATTTCCAGTTAAAAAAGAAAAAAAAACACAGTTTAGCCATTATGTGTATCAGAGCAGTTTACGTGTAGCCCTCTCCTTTCATCACTGACACCATCAATGCAACTAGTTAAAAGTGGTTACAACTTCTTACAACTTTAGAAAAGTCATATCTTATTTTTTTGTCTGATATTCAAACTTTCACCCATACATATATGGCTTTTCTTATTCCTCTGAAGACAAATTTTCATTTGGGTTGAATTACACTTAGTATTCTATATTGACAATGAATTTTTAATTGAGAGAATCTATCTCTACTTTTTCCCAACTATATTTCAGAACTGAACTGATCAGGAGGATAAAGCGTTATCAGATTGCAAATCACTACTGTCTTCTCATCAAATACGACAAAGACACAAGATATGACAAGGATGGTGTAGCAACTCATGATAGGTGAGTGGTTCTAAACACTTATATGTATAGTAAACTGATATAAATTTCCTCAACTATTTTCCCTCCATATCTCAATTTCATTATTTGCAGGACGTACACATTAAAACTGTCTGGGTACTTTTATTCATTAAAAAAAAATCTTGTCGTAAATTATTGTATTTATTGTGATGTAAACTTCTTTCTTTACCTTCACTTTGGACTGCTCACTACCTTTTTCATTATTCAGTAAAAAAAAAAAATTAATTGCTTTGTTATTGCACAAGTGCCTTTGGAAGTTTTGAATATTAACATTTCTCTATAAAATCTTTCTTATCTGCAAACTAGGCAAGTATGTAAAGCTACTTCTGCTAGCAATCTATCTTCAGTCATAGAGCTTGCTGAGGAGTATGAGGTCATAGGAATCGATGAAGGCCAATTTGTAAGTGCATTCTATTGAAATAAATCTGTTCAATTCTTCTTATTTCCTTTCAAATTTCTTGAAAAATCGCCTTGAGCACAGACTCTACAGAGTGGATTTGTATGATACAAGTTCAAATTATTATTATTGTGTTACTATTTTGTCTTTCAAATTCTGTCTTAAAAAAATGATACTAAGTTTACTTTGTATCAAACTGATATTTTTCAGCTTTTCATGCAGCCATTATCTATTATACCTGTAATCACTTCTTGATTGTAATATTGCAGATCAAATCAAGTATGAAATAATTGTAAGGATACATGTATGCTTCCCTTTGAATCTTTGATATGATAGTTATGGCTGGTGGTTGAATAATGAATATCCATCTAGCACTGCATGAAATTTCAGCAACTTCTCTTTATAGTCTCAAATTAATTGTTGAGTGACATGATTCTTACTATAATCTTAACTGTTATACATTCTCTTATTGATCTCTTGGTGGTCATTGCTGCATGAATTTAGCAGAACTCTTCATTGGCACCCCAGTCACAATCTCTGGAATGTATGTGTTAACATTTGGAATGTGTCTATATTATCCCTTTAGTTTCCTGATTGTGTGAAGTTTTGTGAAGAAATGGCCAACCTAGGCAAAATCATCATTGTAGCTGCATTAGACGGAACATTCCAGAGGAAGGTTGGTACCAAATAAACTGAACTACATGTCTTCATAAAAATAAAAAAAAACTATTGAGCATGCAGGTTCTATTTTTCAACTTTTGTTTCTTCTGATCAGAACTTCTGAACAATATATCATATTGAAGATTTTTTTTATCTGCACTTTTGCCCATCAGAGCTTATGCAAATATCTTAGGGACAAGTGATTCTTTATTTGAAAATGGATTAAATTATTCACATTTTCCTATATTTTCTTATATTCCCTTGCAATATCTTATAACTTTTAACTGTTGTATTTTTTCTTCTAAATAGGGTTTTGGTGATATTTTAAATCTTGTACCACTTGCTGAAAGTGTCATCAAGCTCAACGCTGTCTGTATGCATTGCTATAACGAAGCTTCATATACCCGAAGGATAGGATGTGAAACAGCTGTAAGTCTTCATACATGTATCTCACAATTGTCTCTTACGTGTATACAACATTTCTTTGTGTTTCTAATAGAGGGGTCCACTTGTAAGCAAGCCTTTGATTTTCTGTTGCTGATTGACATACATTTACAGATAAATTGGTAACTTTATATAAAGAAGTAAAATGATTGATTTTTTTTTTGAATATATGCAGTCCTATTTATCAGAAAATAAAGTATTACAGCTAAGATTTTTATGTTTTTCTGGGTGACATTGGCTTCACAGTGATTAATATTTTATGCAAAATATTTTGCAAAATCAAATATTTTCAACAGTAAATCTATATAAATTGCATTTTTTTTCTTTTTCTTAGAATAGATTGGCAGTCACACATGAACATCCATTCCACAAAATGATCCACTTCATTGAATCATTCATTTATATGGGCTGTCATTACATAGAAATCCCTGACAAATGTGTTCTTGTTGCTTGCTTAACATACACTTTGTGCCAGGATGATTATTGATTAATATTTTTTTTATTTTTTTTTATTCCTACCCTGTCCAGGTGGAGGTCATAGGGGGCGCTGATAAGTACATGGCCGTCTGCCGTGAC